>NC_058412.1:72774077-73067871 GCF_002201575.2 Neomonachus schauinslandi | reverse complement strand
CCCCTCTCTCCTGAGAGAAAATACTAACAGTTTTGGGTTTGGGTGGAGTTTTGAATAGCTTTTCTTCCACACACACCTGTTTAATTTGCCAGGTTTGCTTCAGTATCTTGTGTAGTGTTTATGAGGAAGATAAAAAGGTTGCTATTGAAGAGATGTCACAGGCAGATGAAAATGAATGCCAGAGGGGGCGGCACGGACATGTGACAGTGACAGTGAGTGGGATGGGGTCACTGTGGGCCACAGCCCCAGGGAAGGCATCTGTGCATTGGCAACATGGGCTGGGCTGGAGAGGGGGGTTGGGGCTGCCGCCGGGTGTGGAGGGAGGAGAGTGTAAGCTACCCCAGGGGCCTGGGGACGCTCACCCGGGAAGAGCTGACAGGATGTGGCAGTGGCCAGGGTGTCCCAGCTGGGACGGACAGCCATCCAGAAAGTGTGTCAGAACAGTTAGGCCAGAAGCCAGCCCACGTTGGCTTGATAAAGCTTATGTAAATCAAGGTTGTTATACGGAAACAGCTGGTTTCACTCTAGTTTAATTGGAAACAGGAGCACATCAGGGCGGGGAGACGGGAAAGGAGGCGGGTGGACAAGGGGAAGGAGGCCTGGCTTGAGCCGGCGGGGCTGATGCGGCACCGAGAGCCCATCACGGGAGCGGAAGCGGGCCGACGCTTGTCGGCACCAGTCTGGCTCGGAAGACCAGGTGTGGGCAGGCCGAGCTGGATGCTCCAGAGCTAGCTTGGCCTCCGAGATCCTCTTCCTTTCCAGAGCATGTGGTCTCCAAATCACTTGGCAAGGGAGGCCACGGGAAGGCCGGCGTGTGTGAAGGTGTTTGCCTTCTACCCTCCAGGCGTGCTTGATTTGCTGCTTTTCCACTGAAGGGTGTGTTTAGGTCTCATGTTTGGCCGGAGTTTGGGGCCCCTCCTCTGGGAGAGAACCCACGCCTCTCTTCCTGCGCCTCTTTCCCGTGGACAGCCGGCATCCTGGGGTGCTCGGTGCTGTCGGGCTCATGCTTTGGAGAACACTGCGAAAATGCGGGTCGGGAAGGCCTACCAGGAGACTCAGGCCACGGGGAAGCTGAGCAAGGCAGCCCAAGAGATTGTTGTTAGGAACTGCCTTTCTTTTTTGTTTTGTTTTTAAAGCTAGGCCTCCTGTAGGGTTGGGGCTGGACAAGAGTACAGTGAACAACTATGGACGTTTGTCACAGCGCACATGGGGTCTGTTCTCAGAAGCAGGAGAGAAGAGATGTAAGAACCTCTCCAAAAGAGGTAAACAGACACGTGTGCCGAGTCCTCACTGTTGGGGAGGAAGCTGGCGCTGGTGTCCATCAGGCATGGAAAGGATTTGGTGGGTGAAGGAAAGGACCTGGGAGCAAGAACTGGCCCGTCTCCTCCTGACCCTGCCTGTGGCCCAGTGCCCTCGGGCTGGCCAGCCCACCTCCTCAGGCTTTGTTCCCACATGCCTGCATGGTGGCCCAGCCGCTGCCCCACACCCCTGTCGTCTTAATCTCCCGCAGCCTCAAGTAGCCCCACTGGAAGGTGAGGACACAGCTTTACTCTGCGATGTTCAGGCCAGGCCTGAGCAGGCTCACCATTCAGTTTGTCTCTTTGACAAGAGAACGACTTTGTTCCTAAGGTCTCATGGAGGAAACAGAGTGACATTAGCTTGAGCGTAAAACTTTAGAAGGCGACAGCATGTACTCTAGGCTTCAGCTTTAGGCTTTCTAACTGGCCATTTGATAATCAGATATGGGAATGTACGTGGTGCAGCTGCTTTGGAAATGGTCTATCAGTCCCTCGGACGATTGCACATTGACTTACCATATGACCCAGTGGTTCCGCTTGTAGGGACGTTCCAAAGAGAAACGAAAACTTGTACGTCCACACAAAAACTTGTAACGGTCATAGCGGCATTATTCATAATAGCTGAAAAGCAGAGACAATGCAGGTGTCGATGAGCTGTTGAATGGAAAAATAAAATAGGGAATATTCATACAAGGGAATATTATTGAGCGGTAGAAAGGAGTGAAGTATGGATACATGCTAACAGCAGAGATGAACCTGAAAATACCGTCTAAGAAACCAGACACAAAAGACCATGTGTTGTAGGATTCCACTCGTGTAAAATGCCCAGAGTAGGAAAATCTGTAGAAACAGGAAGTATATTAGTGGTTGCCTAGGCTGGGGGTGGGGGTGACAGTTTAAGAGGTTTCTCTTTGAGGTGATGAAAGTGCTCTGAAATTAACTACGGTGATGGTTGCACAACTCTGTGAATATTCTAAAAAAACACATTGAATTGTAGAGTTTAAAGGGGTGACTTATGGTATGTGAAGTGTATCTCAATAAGGTTGTTTTTTTAAAAAAAGGTCAAGTAATTGTCCCCACCTCCCGCTCCTCCCCTCCCTGCATGCGCAGGCCTGTGGTTAGGTATTTCCAACAATCAGCCAGGTGCTCAGCCCATCCCTGCTAAACTGAGCCCCAGAAATGAGAGGCTTGCACACTGTAGGACGGACATGGGACACGAGGAGGGTCTGCAGATGGCCCTGCCCTAAAACATTTACCTCAAACTATATCACAAAAAAAGAAAAAAAAATGATTAGACCAAGGTCTTCAGTGAGCCAAAGGAGATTGAAGAATATGGGCCAAATACTTAGGTGTGTGTGGGGGGGTTATATCTTAACATGGCAGAGCCCCTGCCAGACTTCCCAAAATTTTTGTGAACAGAAGATGTGCTGTGTGGGGTTGGAGCTGCTGAAATTCCTATGGCCTCTGATAGAAACTGCGGCCAGGGATGATAGAAACTAAAGACGAATGTGGTACAGTTGTGTGAAGAGAGTTAATGGGATCCTCTCAGAAGATGGGGGAAAGGGTGGCTGTTGGCCTTCACGGAGAGCTCATGTTGTGCCAGGCACTGGTCTGTATGTATGAGTGTATTTGTTCCTCACCACAAGCCAACGACTTGTTTGCTATTCTCATCCCCATTTTCTGGACTAGGAAACTCAAGTAATTCAGTCACTTGCCCAAGGTCATGTAGTTGGCAGGTGACAGAGCTAGGGGAAATTGGTGGACAGAGCCCCCGGGCCTGTTGTCTCTGGCCATGGGCAGTTTCATCCAGTTATCTATACGGCTGATCAGACGCTGTCATTTCCACACATGCCATTCCATAGCAAAGGTGCAGCTGTGTACCACCCCTGGGCCATAGCTCTTCTGTAAGACCTTGGAGGGCAGACCTAGGGTTGTCTTCATTTTGGTGCCAGCTGGCTTATACAAAGGACTCACTACACATTTATTGCCTTGGACTGACTTAATTTGGCTGTATGATAAATGAAGGTGGTTAACAGATTTCTAGATTGTTTTTGATATCTGGTTCAGTAGTGGGGATAGAATTATAATTATAAATAATACATATCCATTTGTGCCCTCATATAGGAAAAATGAACCTAAGAATCAAATGAGCTTACAAGTGGGCAGGTGTTCTGAGATCTCAAAAACGAACCTTTGCTGCATCGGGGGCCGTCTTCCCTTTTGGGACTTGATCTTCTTAAGGATACCTGGTGGTGTGCGTGTGGGTGCCCATGAGCCAGTGTTCCTCTGGGAGGTCACGCTGAAAGATCTGGTGTGGAAATGGCATGAATGTCTCTCCATTGACATACAGCTTGTGGTTGTCTCTGGAGGACTGCAGTAGCCTGGATGATTAAAATCCATAGAATTGGTTTAGGACACGGACCAGTTAAGATCTACTTCAAAGGAGCTGTCCCCAAGGACCCCTCTGGATTAGTGTAAATTGCTTTTCCTATACTTTTCATTGCCCAGCTCTTAGGCGGGCAGTTAGAAAACTGGGCAATGGAAAGAAGAGACTCTAGTCTCTCGATTCCCTTTTCCTGCCGCTTTGCCAGGCACCTGCTCACTAGTTCACGTTGTTTCATACATTGGTCTCTCTCCATCCAGCTGAGCACCTCTCAGGGCAGGTCTTTTGATCTGTCATAGTATTAATACTAGAGCTCCATAGACAAAACTTCCTTCAGATACCCATTTTCTCATTTGATCTTCACAACAATGCTGGGGTGAATAAGGCAAGTATTTATTATCCCTCTTTTTATAGATGAGGCTTGGAAAGTGCTTTTTTCCTGGTTCCAGAGCTGATGAGTGGTAGAGTCTGATCTCCAGCCCAGGTATCCTAGGTCCCAAATCACAGCTTGCTTTCTGATCCTATGTTCTTGTTTCTATCCCTCCGAGCATCTGGAAAAGCTTGAGCTCTATAGTAATCTATTAAATAATGGTTTCACGAATCCCTGTTAGTTTTACAGTTGGGTTTAGGTGTGGTTCAGTGGAAAAGAGTTGGACTAGAGGCCCCAAAATTCTTTGTACTGGCTGAGCCACTAACTGACTCTGAGACCTTTCTGAAGTCAAGGCCCCCCCCCCCCCGCACCTGACACACCGCCTTGCACCCTCAAGAGGTATAGTGTCTATGGACGGAAACAGAGGAGTAAGAGGTTAAGTGCAAGGCAGTGTTTCAGAACCCCCTGAGGAGGTTAACTGCCCTCTCTGGAACTGTAACCTGTGCCTCATTTGGACTTCCTCCTTTAATTTCTGGAAAGTCTGCTACCCACTCGCTTCCCACTGACTCTCTTTACTAAACCCTGCCTCCTGGGCGCATGTGTGGCCCTGGCTCTGCCTGGCAGCCGGCTGCCCAGGGTACCTGCAGTGCAGACCCATGCTTACCAAGAGGCAAGAACTGCTCTTTAATAGAGACGCACGAGCTGATCCTCCAGCTCGTGTTGCTAAGCAGCTGGCTTTTGGTTGTCTGGAAATTATCATGGAGTTGAGGCCACACGGTGAAAACGTGGGTATCTCATCTGGTGCTGGGATGTGCTTGAGCGCCTAAGAACCACGAGACCTTTCTCTTGCAGGTCTGATTTTATGTTAAATCCCTGTAACTTGAAGGTACATCCTTCACATATTAGTCCCTGGAAATAATAAGTACATAAAAGATCATGTTCCGATATCCCTGGGTTTACAGGGATCGGGGATTCTTTCTTTGGGATATAGGAGGGAAGAAAATACCACACACCTGTAAAGCAGGATAAAGGAAGGAAACAGAAATTGAGTGTTGTGCTTATAAAAGAGGGGAGGGAAACGGTGCCTTTGAATTTTCCTCAGAGTGACTATTTGTATGGGGTGTAGGGGGGGAGAAGTAAGCCTCTCCCAGTGGGGAGTATTTCAGGGAGGTCCTGTCAGAGAGAGGGTGGCGCTAAAAGTCTTAGAAAATGCAGACAGTGTAGGTCCCTGGACCACTGGGCTGATATTTGCCTCTTCTTGGCGTTTTGACAGCTTTCAGGTCAGGAGATAGGAGTGCTGGATCATTTGGGAGGATGTAACCAGTCACCCAGCACATAAGTGTGCTTGTGTGCCCAGAACAGTGCCTTGATGGGAAGTTGTGAGCCCAACTCCCTGAGGCTCGCAGAGCAGGCCTGGGGATCTGGGGAAGAGCTGCCAAGGTGGGGGTCAGGGGGGTTGATAGGATCTGTGACTCTGACGTGCAAATTGCCATTTTGACACTGTTTTAGACACTGGAAGATGCAGAAGTATAAGATGCTTGATTTCTCTCCCTAGACTAGTGGAGAAGACACATGTGAAGCAATGCATGATGCTGTATGATTAATTAAGCACTGACTTGCATTAGCACGGACTTTGTGAGGTAGGAACCAGAGCAGGGAGCTCTCCCTCAGGCTTCACAGGGTTGGGAAGCCTCCACGGGGGGAGGTGGAGCTGGGGCTGGCCTTGGAGGACAGATTTCTATGAACAGAGCAAAGTGGGGGTAGGAAGAGCCTTATAGGCAAAGGTGAAATGGTGAAAAGGCAAATGGTGAAATGGAGCGAGCTTGGAATGTACTAGAAAATGTATGGGAACCTCACTGACCAGGGTTGAATGTTCTTGGGTACCACAGGCAATGCGGGGAGAGGGGTTTAGCATAATCAACATTTATTGAAACATGAGTTTGTTGTGTCTTAGGCTCCTTGGAGATAGTGAAAAAGAGAGAGGGAACGAGGGAGAAGTATGAACGTGAACTCTCCCTCCACAGGCCTTCATTCCCAATAAACAAATGGATCCAATTCACTGATCCATATTCTCTGTGGAAGGAGAATCTTCTTTCTCCCGTGACTTAAGTTGGTCAGCAACTTGCATGGGAACCTTTCATCGTGGGTGGGGACGGGCAGCTGAACTGGCTGTTCATCCCTGGCCGGGCCCTGTAGTTGCTAAGGAATTTGTTTCTTGATCATTTGAACAAAGGGAAACAAATACATTTTCATTTGGGGAGAGGTAAAACCAATATGTCCACTGCCAAAAGAAAGAAAGCCTTTTGCCAATTTGAGTCTTTTTTTTTTTTTTTTACCAGACCAGTTGGGTCTGAATAGGAAGATGAAGGATTGAAGGCAGAGGAGGCATGAAGGAAACAGTGGTGGTTGAAAGGAAGCATGCCTCACTGCACACAGGTGCTGTGTGGAGACAGAGCAGAGAGGTTGGAAATGCAGCCTCCTGCCCAGACTGGACCGGGCTCTGCCACTTCCCAGCAGTGGGACCTTGGGCTAGTTATTTAACTCACCGGGGAAAATGCTAATACTCATCCCCCTGCCTCATGGCATTGTCCTAAATGCTTAAAGGGGAGAGCACGCGTAAAGTGTTTGGAAGAGGGCTCAGCAAATAGCATGTGCTCAGTCAGTGTTAGAGATGCGGCTGTGTTATTATTGGCCCCAAACACAACGCTGAAGGCAACGAGTGTTTTAATCTGGACTGGTTCCAGGAAATTGATGAGAGAAGTGAGGCCGAATGCAGACCTTGGATTGAGGGCAGATGTGTATGGCAGAGGGCACAGGTTGGTTACCAAAGCCAGGCCTGGGCTGTGCAGAAGCCAGCAGAGCTCTGGATGCCTCAGGGCTCATCAGCTGGCTGGGATGTGGACAGCTCTGAGAACAGTAGGATGAGAGACCAGCTTGAGATCCCATGGCAGCCAGGACTGAGCAGCCAGAAGTCACGGATAGGCTCAGCGAGGGGAAACTGAGGAAAATCAAAGAGGACCAGGGCAGGTGATGCTGGGCAGGGTGTTTTAAAGGTATCCAACTCTGCCTCAAGGGTAAGCTTGCTAAAGTCTTTTTTTTTTTTTTAAGTTTTTATTTTAATCACCTGGTGCTCATCACAAGTACCCTCCTTAATCCCCATTACCTATTTCACCCATCCCCCCAACCTCTCTCCCCTCTGGTAACCATCAGTTTGTTCTATATAGTTAAGAGTCTGCTGCTTGGTTTGCCTCTTTTTTCTCCCCTTTGCTCATTTGTTTCTTAAATTCCACATATGAATGAAATCATATAGTATTTGTCTTTCTTTGTCTTATTTCACTTAGCATAATACTCTCTAGCTCCATCCACGTTGTTATAAATGGCAAGATTTCATCTTTTTATGGCTGAGTAATATTCCATTGCATCTGTATACCACGTCTTCTCTATCCATTCATCTATCGATGGGCACTTGGGCTGCTTGTATATCTTGGCTATTGTAAATAATGCTGCTATAAACATCAGGGTGCATGTATCCCTTTGAATTAGTACTTTTGTGTTCTTCGGGTAAATACACAGTAGTGGGATTGCTGGATCATGGGGTAGTTTTATTTTTAACTTTTTGAGGAGCCGTCATACTGTATTCCACAGTGGCTGCGCCAGTTTGCATTCCCACCAACAGTGCAAGCGGGTTCCCCTTTCTCTACATCCTCGCCAACACCTGTTGTTTCTTGTGTTGTTGATTTTAGCCATTCTCATGGGTGTGAGGTGATATCTTATTGTAGTTTTGATTTGCATTTCCCTAATGATAAGTGATGATGAGCGTCCTTTCATATGTCTCTTGGCCATCTGGATGTCTTCTTTGGAAAAATGTCTGTTCATGTCTTCTGCCCATTTCTCAATTGAATTGCTTTTTGGGTGTTGAGTTTTATAAGTTCTTTATGTATTTTTGATACTAACTCTTTATGGGATATGTCATTTTCTTTTTTTTTTTTCCCAAAGATTTTATTTATTTATTTGACAGAGAGAGAGAGAGATAGCGAGAGCAGGAACACAAGCAGGGGGAGTGGGAGAGCGAGAAGCAGGCTTCCTGCCGAGCAGGGAGCCCGATGTGGGACTCGATCCCAGGACCCTGGGATCATGACCTGAGCCGAAGGCAGACGCTTAACGACTGAGCCACCTATATGTGGGATATGTCGCCCGGGATATGTCATTTTCAAATATCTTCTTCCATTCCATAGGTTGCCTTTTAGTTTTGTTAATTGTTTCCTTTGCTGTGCAGAAGCTTTTTATTTTGATTTAAGTCCTGATAGTTTATTTTTGCTTTTATTTCCCTTGCCTCAGCAGACATATCTAGAAAGAAGCTGCTATTGCTGATGTCAGAGAAATTAGTGCCTGTGTTCTCTTCTAGGATTTTTATTGTTTTCTGTCTCACATTTAGGTCTTTATTTGTTTTTGAATTTATTTTCACGTATAAGGAAGTGGTCCAGTTTCATTCTTTTGCATGTGGCTGTCCAGTTTTCCCAGCACCATTTATTGAAGAGACCGTTTTTTCCCCATTGGATATTCTTTCCTGCTTTGTGGAAGATTAACTGACTATATAACTGTGGGTTTATTTCTGGGTTTTCTATCCTTTTCCATTGATCTATGTGTCTCTTTTTTTTTTTTGCCAGTACCATACTATTTTGATCACTACAGCTTTGTAATATAACTTGAAATGCAGAATTGTGATGCCTCCAGCTTTGCTTTGCTTTGCATTTTCAAGATTGCTTTGTCTATTTGGGGTCTTTGCAGTTCCATACAAATTTTAGGATTGTTTGTTCTAGTTCTGTGAAAAATGCTGGTGGCATTTTGATAGGGATTACATTAAATGTGTGGATTGCTCTGGGTGGCATAGACATTTTAACAGTATTTGTTCTTCCGATTCATGAGCAGTGGAAGGCTTTCCATTTCTTTGTATCATCTCCAATTTCTTTCATCAGTCTTGTATAGTTTTCAGAGAACAAGCTTTCGCCTCTTTGGTTAAAGCCTAGGGTTTCTCCTAGGTACCTTATTATTTTTGGTGCACTTGTAAATGGGATTGTTTTCTTAATTTCTCTTTCTGCTGCTTCATTATTGGTGTATAGAGATGCAACAGATTTCTACACATGTATCCTGTGACTTGACTGAATTCGCTTATCGGTTCTAGAAGTTTTTTGGTGGAATCTTTCAGGTTTTCTATATATAGCATCATGTCATCTGCAAATAGTGAAAGTTTTACTTTCTTACTGATTTGGATGCCTTTTATTTCCTTTTTTTAAAAGTTTTTAATTAATTTTTAAAAAAGATTTTATTTATTTGAGGGAGAGCAAGAGAGAGGGAGAGAGAGAGTACATGAGCAGGGGCAGAGGGAGAAGCAGACTCCCCGCTGAGCAGGGAGCCCAATGCGGGACTTGATCCCAGGACCCTGAGATCATGACCTGAGTCGAAGGCAGATGCTTAACTGACTGAGCCACCCAGGCACCCCAAGATTTTATTTGTGAGAGAGAGAGAGGATGAACAGGGGGAGGGGCTGAGGGAGAAGCAGGATCCCCCCTGAGCAGGAAGTCCAAAGAGGGGCTCGATCCCAGGACTGCGGGATCATGACCTGAGCCAAAGGCAGACACTTAACCAACTGAGCCACCAAGGCACCCTTACCATTTATTTCTTTTTGCTGTCTGATTGCTATGGCTAGGACTTCCAATAAACAGAGAACTATCTGGAGCCTGATGACACCATGTCCCAAGGACTTAAGGACTATCCTTTTAAGATCTCCAGTTCCTCATTTCTGAGACTCATGACTTATATTGAAGGGTGAGGGTTTTCTGCTTTCCTTTCCTACAGGCCCTATAATCTTGCAAATTGTCCTGATACTTATCTCGCCTGACCTCTTAAGCATCCTTCATTTTTATCAATTCTTATCAGCAAGTATTTACTATGTACCTAAGATACATCGAGCTTTGCAATGAACCCAACTGGAGAATGCTGGAGCTTAAGCTTAGGGAGCTCACAGGCTGGTCAAGGATCACTTAGAGGGAGCTTACTCTTACGTTAGAGCTAAGATCCTGTGATCTTGATGAGAGAAGGTGCTTTTCAATCATCGTGGGGTGGAGAAACCTGGACTTAGTTCCAGCAATGGGTGCAACTTGGGCAAGAACTTCAAGGTTTTCTGTAAGCAGACAGAATGATGGGGTCGCCATTCTGGCCCTGATGCAGAGGTCCCCTGAGAGTGGGGTTCAGTGGGGCAGAATATTAGAAGCCTTAGTACCACCTACTTTCGGTTGGGAGTTTCTAGGAGAGCATTGTGCCAGTTTCTCTTACATCCCGGGAAACTGGGGACTTGAATCTCACAGACTTGTGTGGTATAAATAACTCAGAAATTTTGAGAAATGACAAGGTTAGCAGGCATGAATTTTCAGTCTGCTGCTCAGCAGCTGACTGAGTTTGCTGGAGCTTGCAATTATATTCATGGAAACTTGGCTAGCTAATTTTGAATTCTCCTTTCTCCAGGGCCCTGGCCAAGGGTGTGTGGGATAGAAGGGTTATCTACTTCTTGTCTTAGGGCGACTGCCATACATAACCACTTTCCTCAAAGAAAAATCGAACACAAATAAATTTCCATATTACACAGCAAGTCAGGAAGCAGCTAGTGAATTCAGTGAGTTACGTATGAGTGTCCACTCCTAAGAACCCTTTGTGTGTTTCGGTGATGATGGTAGAGGTGGGGGTGATGGTGATGATGATGATGATGGTATTTATGGTAGAGGTAGTGATGATGGTGGCGGTGTTGATGGAGGTGATGGTAGGGGTAATCATCATGGAGGTAATGATCATGGTGATGATTAATGGTGGTGGTGGCCACGGCAATTACGATTATGGAGGTAGTAGTGATGGTGGTGGTAGACATGGTGGTGGTGGTGATGGTGGTGATAATTATGGAGATGGTGCATGATAGACATGATGGAAGGGATGGTGGTGGTGATGACAGCGGTGGTGATTATGGAGGTGGTAGTGACAGTGATACTGATGACAATGATGGAGGGTGTGGCAGTGATGGTGGGGGTCGTCATGGTGATAAGGGAGGTGAAGAGGAGACCTTGTCCTTGTGTAATACTGGTAGATCATCTAGCTCTTCCATCCAGGTAATCTTACTTGAGCCTAAAGCAAAACCATGAGGTAGACCGAGAAGGTATTTTTATTTCCAACTGAGAGATGAGGGCTGAGATTCAGAGAATTTGCAAGTCAGGGCTGCTTTTTTTTTAAACACCACTGTGTTTCTTGTCAGTATCAAATCTATGGCTAGAAGTGTTCAGATGGAAAGGGGTTCCTAATGGCCAGAAGCACCAAAATGGCTTCTGGAAATAGAATTTGAGCTGAGAAGTTTGGGCTGGAAAGTAGGACACAGGACAGTCAAGGGTGTGAGAATGCGTGTATGTGCATCTGTGAGTGTGTGTTGGAGGCAGGGGTGTTTTCAGAGAAGAGGGAGACTTAAAAGTAAAGACATAATTTGTGAATGCACAAATTTAATTGGATTTCCCTCGAATTGGAACCTAGAGAAGGGAAGGCAATTAATATTTGCTGACTCTCCTCAACATGCCAGGCCCTGTGCTTTTTATACAGGCTTTAAAAACATGTGCACTTTTATATGCATCATCCAATTTCATCCTCACAACCTCCTTTTTTACACACACAAAAAAGACTTCATTTATTTATTTGAGAGCAAGAGAGCGTGAGAGAGAGAGCAGGAGTGGGCGGAAGGGGGAGGGACAGAGGGAGAAGGAGAAGCAGGCTCCCCACTGAGCAGGGAACCTCATGTGGGACTCGATCCCAAGACCCTGGGATCATGACCTGAGCCAAAGACTTAACTGACTGAGCCACCCAGGCACCCTAATCCTCCTTGTGAAGCAGGTACTATCTTCATTTTACACAGTTGGAAGCTGATGCATAAAATGAATACATACCTCCCTCAAGGTCACTTAGGAAAGCCACATGAATCCAGGCTGGTAGGACCCACAGGCCATAGCTTTCTACAGCACCCCAGTGCCTAGCCAGGACCCAGGCATGCTCAGTGCCAGTCTGTAATGGCAAGTCCGAAGGTATGCAGCCTGACATAGGTTACTGTATTCTGCAGCTTAGGCGGGAGGGTGGCACTGGTCAGAGAGGGAAATTCATCTCCAGAATTGTAAAGGGGCAGCAGGTCCCACCTAGCCCCTCTATGCTGGTCCCCTCTCCTGCAGTGGATTTGCATATTTGTCTTCCCATTAAACAGGTAAACATAGAATTGCCAACTGCTGGTGTATGCTAAGAAAAAAATACACCTTTATTTCTCTTTAGCTCTAGAAAGACTTTTATGTAGTGACTTTGAGTCCTTGGAAACATCGAAGGCTTCATTCATGTGTGTCTTCTGAGATAACTGCTGCCTGGTGCGTAACCTATAACTTGGGAGCAAGTGGAGGGAGGGCGGGCTGAAGGATCCCAGTGTGAGCGGACTTACCTTCCATGAGCCCAGGACCTGGGAAAGGGTCTTTGGCTTTTGTGTGTTTTTTTGGGCTCTAAGGTAGTGCCCCAGCACTAATAAACTCCTTGACTTTTAGGTTTCCTCTCCGCTCTCTCCCTAGGCTCTAGTTCTAGAGGACCTTATTCCATGTTGTGACCTCTGAGAGGGAGGTGGCTTGGCCCCTAGGCACCCCCCCCCCCCAAGTTTTACTTGGGGTGTGTCGTCATGGATTACAGTTCAGAGTCGTAGCAGTAACGTTTTACATCTGAATGTAACTTTATCCCTTTCTGGACACATTCGTTCTTTCATCAGTGTCCCTCTGCAACCCTCTGTCTAGAAGAGATGGTAGATATTTTTTAACACAGAGATGCTAATCTTGAGAGAGGTGACGTGTCTGTTCTAGATCGATGATAGCGGACAGCCATGGGGTTAGGGCCAGGTTTTCTCAATCCTCCTGGATGCTTTTTCCTGCCTCCCACTGACATTGCCAGTGAGCATTTTTTTTTTTCCCCTAGAAAGGTCCACAAGTCATACCTATAGTACACGTACGACGAGAATTAGGTGATCCTGCAGCTGCCAGCTGCCAGGGCCCCTGGAGTATTTTGTCGCTGAGGCCAGCCACCTCCATGGCTGGCTCGGTGGACGTCTGGGGGCCTGCCTGTGGGTGCTCAGCTCCACCTGCCCGCGTTGTGCTACTTGTCCTCGTGTGCTTGCTGTAGGCGGAGCAGCCCTTCCTAACGTGTTGCGGTTCAATTTGGAATGGTGCGTTCTTTCTGCCTTCCCCTTTTAGAAGAGATGGATTTAGCTCTGGCGTGCCAAATACAAACCCTCACTTCATCTCGAGAGCTCACTTCCCATCCACCCCTCCTCGGGCAGGCTATTTACAGACCTGTCATCCCACCACACGGGTCAGTCCACCAGTGAAAACGAAAGGAAGGAAAGGCCCCCAGCCAACGAATTTGGGCAGATGAGCCTTATATAACACGTGCTAAAAATATGCAGCTAATTGGAAGGGAAAAGCAAAAAAACGATTGTGTTTAAGCCTTCGTCTGAGACACCAAAGAGTGATAGGGAAGCAACTCCTCCCAGCGGAAGATGCTCATATATAAATAATTTTACTCTTGTGTGTACTCTCCATTTTGTGGCTTCTTAACCACATTCAGTTCCCTCTCATCCCCCCTGCGGAACTGAATTGGGGCGGCAAAACCAAGACTGAGGGAGTAACAAGGAAGGGGTGCAGAGAGCTGCTGCCCCTCAAGAGCAGAAGGAGGCAACGTCTAGCGGGGTGGCCAGATGTTATGGTGGTAAATAACGCTCCCAGTTCTGACATCTTCTGAAACCAGACTCACATTTTCAAAAGGTTCTTTCCGCCTTGGAAAGCGTTTAGCACTAGGGACTTTGCTAAACCTGAAGGGAATGCTGTTTTCTTCCAGCACCATCCCCGTCTACCACCTCTGACCCCCGGGTCCTCGCTCCATCAGTTTCTTCCTCCTGTGTCTGTCATGGCCTCTTCCATGGCATCTGCCCCTCGGCCTACAACATAGGCAGCGCTCCTTTCCCATGCCCTGTTGTGTGGTTAGTGTTTAAGGTCTGCATTTCCCACAGAGCGTGAGCACCCTGAGGGCAGGGCCATGGTCTAACCCAATACCCGGCATGATCAGGCTGGTCCAAGGTGAGCACCAAATACTTGCTTGTTGAATAAATGAATGATTCAGTGAATCACTGATTGGTCAAACAAAGGGGGGGGGGGTGTTATGGTTTCTGAAGAATAGAGTCCGAGAGATGAATCCTGCTCTCCTTGTTCTGGTCTGATTCTTGGTCTCCTCTGGCAGTCAAATGGCACTTCCATCCAGCTCGCCAGTCACCTGATTACTGTTCGTGTGATACTCCCCAGTGAGGACAGGAGGACTCCAAAGACAGCTGAACAAGATGTCGCGGGGTGAATTAGAAATCGGGGATGGTTAGCATCAGTGTTTGGAAAGCACGTGGGTTGCTAAGAGATGTGGGCATGACCTGGTACTATTGATCAGTTTTAAAATGAAGAAATGAAGGTCTGGGATGCTCAGAAAATTTGACCAAAAATGACATGGTTAGAGGATGGCCGTTCCAAGACCATGTCTACGGGCTCATGTGGGATGCTCAATAAGTCTTCCAAACAGACCTAGGGCACATCTTTTTTTTTTTTTCAGACCTAGGGCACATCTTCAGAGTCCACGTTCAGAGCCCTCTGCAGACAGCACCCTGCCCCTTGCTGGGAAGAAAGGGGACATCTATTGACCCTTTGATGCAGCCGCCCCATACACAGGGAGCTCCAAGGAAGCTGCCGGCTGCCCGCGTTCCCATCTGAAGGCCAATACTTGGTCTTCGGAGGGCAGGCAGTTGCAGTTACCTGTGCTGAACTCTGCTGCCTCGTGGTTGGGAACACAGCACCGTCACTCGTGATTTATTCCACCTCCAGTCCGCTTCATGCATCTAGTGTGTGTTTGCCTTCGTCTGACTCAAAGATTTGTGTCTGTCTAGAGCTGAGTCACGTTCACAGCTCCACAGCCTCCCATTGCTGGGGTGTCCTGAGCGACCCTGCTTCACTCTTTCTGGGGCTCGGGGCTCAGGTTTTCCTGGGAGTCTGTGAGAAGGTCCAGAGTCTTCCCAGTAAACTCCCCTTCGTGTTGAAGGTGCCTGTTTGAGTCCGTTACTTGCAAATGAAGGACTCTGAACTGATCCCACAGCAAAGCAGGAAGGGAGCAGAGCATCCAGTCCTCACTTTTCAGATGCGACAACGGAGGCCCAGAGAGGGGAGGCCAGTGGGTCAGCATCTCACAGATGGGATGGACTGGATATTCATCCCTGGACCCCCCCCTCCATTGTACACAGTGTTATTTCTGAGAATCACAGCAGGGCTCTGAGATCCCAACACCTCCACCAGTAAGAGGCTCCAGTGGGTGTTGGACTGGGGACAGGAGAGGGATTCACTGGGAAAGAGGCCAGGAGAAGAGGCTTGAAACAGTTAAGTTTGGCAGTGGAGTGCACATTTGTCCTTAGAAATTTGTAGTGCTTTTTAGACCCAAGCCCTGCCCTAACTGAGGTGATCAAGTTCTTCTTGAGTTGTGGAACTTACTCAAGACTTAAACTATGAAACTAATAAAGAAGAGGCATCTGGCTCATGAAAAGGAATGTGTGGCTGCAAAAGGGATTTCTGGTGACAGATCAGAAAGTGTGATTGCGTGATGCACGATCCCCCCCAGGAGCCGGCTTCGGAAGATGTGAAGAGATGAAGGATGGAGGAGTATCCAGATTCTTCTTCCTGCCTTCTCTTCTGCTGAGGGTCAGAAGTGTATACAGGCTTTAGGGGAAGACAGCTACTGTGCTTGCCTGCGTGCTGCTGGGCACTTATCTGTGCCCCTGATCCCCCATTTCCTCAGCTTTACCTCCTATAATTTATCTCCTCCTCCTATCAACCCTATGTGGTCCCTGCTACCTTCACTTGGAAGCTGCAAAGCCAAGGCCAAGGATATTCTATAACTTGCCCAAGATCTGTCCTGCTGATCAAAGCCCCAAACCTCGTTATTATAAAATTGCCCCTGAATAGGTATTCTAATATTTCTAAGTCCCTGCATTAGCTGATAACACATTTAATTTATTATGTGATTGTCCTATAACTCCAGTATTGCCGTGTATCGTTACCAAACAAGTGGCTTTGACTCTTACAATATGCCTGGCCCTCTGCTTTCAGGGAGCTTATAGTTAAGGAGAACACTCATCAAACACTTAAATAACAATACAAGGCACCATGTGATTAGATGCCAAGATGAATGACCTAGGTGGTAAATGCTTTAACAACACCTTCTGGTGTCATCAGCTCATTGACCTAAATTTTCCCCACTCCTAAAGGACTCCCTGGTGGTGAATTACACTCTAGTGGAAGCTGCATGCATTATTTCCCTTCACCAGTGCTCCATTATGGCTTACCTTCCCCACACTCTTGTGTCTTAAATATTCCATAATCGAATACTTCACTATATGCAGTGCTGCATGTGACTTTGTTTTTTATGTCAACATTTTTATTAAAGTGATATATACATACAGAAAAATGCATAGCTCATGGGTGTGCAGCACACTGTATCTTCCCAAAGTGAATACACCATGTGATCAGCATCCAGATGAAGAAACACAACATGATGAGCCTCCTCCATGCCCCCTTCCTGTCACTATCCCTCTTTGTCTGCCATCCCAACTCCCAAGAGCACAGAATAGTTTTACTTGGTTTTGAATTTTATTTTTATTTATTTATTTGAGAGAGAGGGAGGGGGAGGAGGGACAGAGGGAGAGGGGAAGAGAGAATCTTAAGCAGGTTCCACACCCAGCAAATGAGCCCAATGCGAGGCTCGATCTCACAACCCTGAGACCATGACCTGAGCTGAAATTGAGAGCTGGACACTTAACCAACTGAGCCACCTAGGCGGCCCTACTTGGTTTTGCATTTTAAATAAGTAGATTCATATGATATATACTCTTTTGCACCTGGTTTCTTTCATTCAACATTATGTCTCTGCCATTCATCCCTGCTATTGTGTGTAGTTTGTTCATTTCCTTTGCTGTAGGATTGCGGGAATATATCCATTCTACTGTCGATGGACTGTGGAGGTTTCCAGTTTAGGGCTAGTGTAAGTAACTCTGCTGTGAACATTCTAGTTTGTGGCTTTTGGTGAACAGATGCACACACTGGTGTTGCGTGCATACCTAGGACAGGATCGATGAGTCATAAGGTAGCAGCTGCTCAGCTTTGGTAGACCCTGCCAGTGTTCCAAATGACTATACGGATCTACACTCCTGCCGACATCATAGAAGCATTCCAGTTCCTCCACAGCGTTGCCAAAACTTGGTATTATCCATCTCTTTCTTGCTTTCAGCTCTTTCGGTAGGTGTGTTTCATTGTAATTTTTTTCTTATGATAAAAAGTACATAACATTCAAATTTCCCACTTAAACTATTTTTAAGTGTACAATTCAGGGGCATTAAGTCCATCCACATTGTTGTGCAGATATCACCACCATCTATGCCCAGAACCTTTTTTTATTTTTCCAAACCATTGTACTTCGTGTCTATGAATTTGACTACTCTACCTCAAGTAAGTACAGTATTTATCCTTTCATGACTAGCTTATTTCCCATGCATAATATTCCCAGGGCTCATTCGTATTATAGCCTGAATCAGAATTTCCTTCTTTTTTAAAAGCTGCTACTGTTCCTTTGTATACACCACATTCTCTTTATCCATTCATCTTTCCATCTCATTCTGATTTTAATTTGCATTTGAGAACTTTGTATTTCTCTTGAGCACCTTTTGTACGATTATTGGCTATTTGGCTATCCTCTTGTAGAAGAGCCCGCTTAAGTCTTCTGCCCATTTTTCTATTGGATTTTCTGCCTTTTTCTTATTGATTTATAGGAGACTTATTCCAGATATGAGTCTTTGTTGAATATATTAATTGCAGCTACCTTTTTCCACTCTGTGTCTTGCCTTTTTATTCCTTAAGAATATATTTGATGAATACAAGTCCTCAATGAATGTAGTATCATTTTCCTATTTTTTTCTTTATGGTTAGCACTCTTTTTGCGTTTCATTTCAGAAAGGGCCGCCTACCTGAAAGTCATGATACATTCCCTTGTGTTCTTCCAAAAGCTTTATTGTTTTACCTTTCAACTAATGTGTCTGCCTTTTCAATCGGGAGTAGTTTTTAATCCAAGGGAAACTGGGATGCTTGCAGGGCAAACCTAGGATTTGGGCAGCACCTTAGAGAAACCTGTTAAGGTGACCAGGCCCGGTGACTAGTGGAAGCATACATGGGTGTAGGCGCTTCTTGCTCAGGCATTGTGTTTGTTTTTATGAAGAGTTGCATGTAAATTAGGGAATTTTGTCATATTGTAAGTGCAGAGTGTGTGACTCTTCAGTTATTTCCACCAAAGTTTAGGAGAAGTTAGGTATTCTCTTAACACACCTCTGCTTTACAGACTTGTTAACTCTGCATCCCATTCCCTCTGACCGAGAGACACTCAAGGGTGCACTTGAAGCCCTCAGCTACTGCACGGCAGCTCGCTCTCTAGAACATGTGCACTTGTGTCCTGATGTTTCAGTTGTATAGTTATCGAAAGTCACTTATATTTGTTGTTCTAGTAGTAATCACCTAATTTTGTTTCCATCTCCTTTAAACTAGTGAGATAGGAGTATGAAAACAAAAAGTTGGTGTGAAAATGAAGTTGAATGTGTCGGAAAGAGTGTGTGAAGAGAGGTTGCTAATAAAATTGCTGTTGAACTATGTGTGTGAGAGAGAAGACCGTAAAATCCTGGGGGGTGGGATATGCAGATAATAAAGCTTTAATAAGATTCTGAATTCAGATTGCTTAATAAATATCTTGAAGTTTTTGTTCCACTCTAAAGAAACAAATTAGAAATCACAGATGACCCATTATCTACGAGAGACTGTGCCAAACACAGAACAGGGATATCCTTTAAAGAAAAGTCCTTGGCTTTATCTTACTGGCCAGTGGGTGGACATATTTTTAGATAAATGTTTTAAGTTTGAATGTATGCTGTCAGTAAAAATATTTAAACTATAATATCTTAGTTTTGCATGATTCTCTGCTTTAATGGACTCCTTTACACCAAACATTGTTCTGTTCATATAGATAAGAGAGCAGAGAAGAATAAATCCTTCCTCTTTCCTGGCTGGCCTCAAGCTACGAACTTCTCGAAGTACTGTTTTGCCTTAAAAACAACAACAAATACATTTATATTTCAAAATTTGCATTCTAACCCATGTTTAAAAACAAAATAAAAAACTCTTTTTTTTTTTTTTCCCCAAAATCTTCAAAGAAAACCACATCCTTCTCCTGTGATAGGAATTCCGTGAGTTAGCTGAATTCTTCCGAATAGGAGTTCGGTGGTTTAAATCCCCTTCTCTAATTTATCTGTTGGATCTGGGCCCCTGGGACCCACGGTGACCTTTAAGGCAGGCCCACCCATGGCCTGGAGCCTGGAGTACAGTCTTGCCTGTACCGTGCAGCGCCTGGCAATGCTGGGAGCTTGGGTTGCTGGACTGTCCCTTCGGTGCAGGCATGTGCATATGTGGTAGGGAAGAAGCTCCAGCCTGTGGGTGTGGGAGAGCCTCTGTTCCAGAAGCTCAGCACTGCCCTGTTTGGGGGCCAGCCTGCTGCCCTGCCTCTCAGGCTGGATTCTTTACTCTCTGAGCAGATCTGGCAGGCACTGAGGGTGAGCATGCCTCTCGTGCCAAGGACACCATGGTGACAACACTGAGAAACGGGCGATGGCTTCGCACCCCCAGCCCCAGCCTGCTTTCTGTCCTCCAAGGCATCTCTGGGGTGTGTGTGGCGGGGGTTCATTTGCTCCCCAGGTGGCAGGTTAGGTGGTTTTCATTTGTGAACTCTTATTAATTGAGCTCTCCTCTAGGCCACCCTCCCCTTCCCTCCCCTCCCCCGGCGTCATACGGTAACCGGCCCAGCCACCCAGGCAGAGGCTCAGAAAGTGAGGGGAGACCTTTTGGGCAGGCGCCCACACGACTTTGAAACACCCCAAGGCAGATCAGCCTGAGTCACTGGCCTGATGGCAGTGGGCCAAGCAAGGAATCATCCCGAGCGATTCTCCGCTCATCGTCATCCTCCTCCTCCTCCTCCTCCTCCTCCTCCTCCAACGTCGTTCCTTTCTTACTTCTTAGAGCAGAAGCTGGCGCGCGGGGCGGGGCGGGGTGGGGGTGGTGGTGGTGGTGGTGGTGGGTGGCCCTCAAGTCCAAGGCGTTGACTCGAGTGCCCCCGTGTGGCCAAAGGTAGACGCGTTTAGGAAATGCAGCCAGGTTTTCCTTGCACGTGGGCTGGAGAGTGCCGCAGGCGGCACCTGAAAGCTGGCACCCTCTGTAAAGCAGACATTTTACCTAATCTCTGTTGCTATTTCCTTCTTAAAATTTTTATGTCTGTTGCTACTATTTCTTAACAAGTAAGCATCCTAGGGCTTTTTTCAGCTTGAGTTGTGAAAGAGTGGCTTGGGGGGCCTGGATTTTCGGTAAGTGTAAGTAAGGTATGCTCCCTCCCAGTTCTGGGAGACTTCCTCCAACCCACAGCCTCTTACAGGTGCGCGTTTTTATTCAAAGGCACAGGAACAAAAGCTAGAGTTCTGCCTTTCCAAACCCTCACACTTTCAGGCCATAATCAATCACAGGCGTTTGCAAATACCCGCTAGGGCTGTGCTATTCAATCTGCAGCCTCAAGACCAGGGTCTGGTCCCGACACAAGGCTTCCAGTGCTTGCACTTTGAACTCCACAGGGAGTTTGGACCTTCTTTTATGGGTCCTCCCCGCAATGCTCCTGAGAGAGGGCGGGGGCTGTGGGGGGGGGATGTCCCCAGGGAGCAAGCAAGGTGATCCCCTTTGGAAAGAAGAGATTCCGCTTTCATTCATATTAATTTTTTTAACCTGCTTTAAGATTTTTTCCTTTGTGTGTAGTTTTTTTTTTTAAAGAATTTTTTTTTTTAAGATTTTATTTTTTATTTGAGAGAGAGAATGAGATAGAGCATGGGGTGGGGAGGGTCAGAGGGCGAAGCAGACTCCCTGCCGAGCAGGGAGCCCGATGCAGGACTCAATCCCGGGACTCCAGGATCATGACCTGAGCCGAAGGCAGTCACTTAACCAACTGAGCCGAAGGCAGTCACTTAACCAACTGAGTCACCCAGGCGCCCCCTCTGTGCGTAGTTTTATAATTAAACAAAAATACCTGTTTGGGGGGGGTCATAGCAGATGTTGTCGGTAGCCCAAACATAGCAGTAGCCCTGGGCCTACCACCAAGGTCAACCTTATGACCTCCCATGTCTCTCTGCCAGAGGGTGACCCTAAGCCGGGATGTTCTGGGGGGGACTAAAACATGATGGGCCCACATTTTGGGTAGTTTGGTTTAAGGAAAATTACTCGTAGGTATATATCATCATTGCAGTAACTGCTACCATTATTGAGTGCCTACTATGTGCCTGATACTTTATAATGATTATATTCTAAAGGTCACAGTAACCCTGGAAGGCAGATATTATTTCTTATTTTAGAGATGGAGAAACTGAGGCTCAGCAAATGGCCGTGGGATCTGGGAGAAGAACTCGGGTCTCGCCATACCCAGATCCACTCACCCTCCTTGCTAGCCTCTCTGTGGTGAGAGCAGTCTCCCCTTTTTTCGCCACTGACCTCACTCAGAGCGCCCCAGCCCCCAGTCCCAGCTGTCTCTCTCCCTTGCCACCTCTTCCCTCCCCGGCCCCCGTTCCTTGTACGTTCTCAGAAGCCAGTGTGGCCCCAGAAACGAAGGACTGTGACCGCACACGATTAGCATCTGTTCAGGAAGAATCAGGAGCTCTCCCACCGCTGGTTGATGGGGTGGTTTTGAGCCCTTGGAGAGGTTGTGTAAGTACAGAAGGCAGTGTAGACAGCCTGGCTGAAGGGGGTGCTGTTTGGCGAGTGAGTGCATCTTGTGGGTTTTTGAGAACTAGGGTAACTGCATAGTTGATTCTTCCAGAAAGGACCCAGTGGACGGTGAAGGTGGAACTATTCATAACGACTCTGGGGGAAACAGGCAAAGTCTAGGACTCGCGCAGGCAAATCAGAACCTACGTTCTCCCTACTACTCTATCAGTTTCCCTGAATTTCCCACCTTGCTTCCACCATCCACCTTTGGTGCCCTTTTAACATTTCTGTCCCCGCCCTCCCCACCGAGCCAGTCCTTGCAACACTATCTATTCAGCACACTTTTTCTGGCCTCCAGTTTGCTTCCTGTACTAATTTATGGGTCCCTTCTCTTTTGCCTGAACGTTGCCTCTTCCTGATTATTTGACCATAAACTCATTGTGTCTCGCCTTACTCAGCAACTTTTGGAACAGAAGGAACAAATGTACAAATTTGCTTAAACTGAGAAAGCGTATACTTACAAAATTATGCCAGTTTTCTTTCTCGCTCATTTACATGTCTCAACAACATTGGCCCTATTCATGATGTATCCTCCTGTAAAGCCCCGAGGGCAGAAGCCGGTTTTCTCACCCAATGAGCCATGGTGGGCACTGCATTCAGAACTCACTCTGGCACTTTAGTTCTCTGCCCTCATGGAGTTCTGTGGCTGAGTCAACAGTCAGGAATGCAGCGCAGTAGGCTAATTCCCCACTGGCTCCGACCTCATTCAACCCTGCCGCCATCCCAGTGAGATCCAGTCCCCAGCCCCATGCCAAGGTGGAGGAGGGGCTGGGCTGTCACTCTTGGACTTGTTGCTTCTCCTGGACCTCTATACATTGTACTCTTCTGAGCTTCATTCATATGGTCGCCGCGGAGTCTTCGATGCAATAAGGGATATCAGCGTGCTTTGGAGAGGTGAAATTTGATACAAGTATGAAACATTACTAAACAGCTTGAGTTTATCTTGGTAGCACCCCAATAGTGACAGACAAGAGACAGGCTTATATCAGGCCAGCACCACCAATTTCTTCAGCGTTCACCATGTCAGCCCCTAACAAGCCTTACTCTGAGGTGGTCGAGTCTGCGAGCTGGCCTTTTTTGTTGCTTTTTTCCATCACGTTATATCCTACTCTCCTGTAGAGTAGTATCTGGGCACTCTCTCTGGCTGGATTGCTAAGGCTTTCAAAGAGACATTTTCAACTCCAAATGAAATACAATGAATTAAAAAAAAAAAGTGTTCTACTTAAGTGATTCCAGCAGTAGTTAGCTAACACACTTTTAGGCATGCTTGCTGTAAATTGTTTTGGGAATCTGCTGTCATTTCTGAGATGCGGGTATAACTCAGCCCCTCACCAGGCTGGGCTGGTGGTGAACTGCCAGCAAGTACATTAAAAACCAAAAAACAGAAACCATGAATACCCAACCCTCCCTGCCCTGCCATTCCCACATAACCTCAGAGATTCTCCTTGCTTCGTTGGTTTCATGTTTTAGAACTCATCTCTGCATCTTTCTGGCTTCTTTCTTTTGCCTCTCACTTACTGGCTTTTAGAAATTGGCACCAGCAATGCAAAGTGGAGGTTGTCCTTACATGCAGAAGGACACAGACCCCCATGCCCAGGCCATCACTGGATGTTTGCTTTGAGTGATCCAATGCTAACCCTCAGCGGGTGTGTGTGTGTGTGTGTGTGTGTGTCTGTCTGTCTGTCTGTCTGTCTGTCTATCTCTGTCCGTCCGTCCGTCCAGGAGTGGGGTGAGAAACCAGATTAGGGGCAGTTGTGGTTTGAAAGTGAAATTCGCGCACGCAGCGCAGGCTAGGCAAGATGAGCTACTGGCTAGGGGAAACAAACAGTAGACCTTCCATTTGTGTTTATTTTCCTACCTAAGAAACAAAATGATTGTACTTTAATATTTTGTCAATAGATTGCCAGTAGTACATGTTTGTAACTTATGAGACCAAAGACTTTTTAGACCAAAAAGTTTTTGCTGGCATTTGCAGTCAAAACTATGGGGAGAGCTTTGGCTCGGTGGATCCAAGTAGATCCAAGGAATGGTAGGAGCTGAGAGCATGCCAACTGGAACAAGAGCAAAAGTGATTACTTATGTCCAGGGGCTTGTCCGTACACTCGTGCATGCGCCCGCATACACTCACACGATATACATAGCATGTATTTGTATACTCATACGTGTGCTCATGTGCTTGTCCTGACGGACACACCACATGCCATACGCACATGATACGTACACACTCACCTCCACTCTGACCCTCACATGCTCAGTTACATTCGTTCAGAAACGCCCCCGCGCTCATGCTCACCTACAAACACTCAAACACATACATGCACCTTCAGCTTAATAACCTACAATGATTGCAAACTTAATAGACACCTATTCTCAAATAAGCAAATCACTTGTGTGTTAGCGCAAAGTGGGAGCACATGTTCCCGGGGGCGGAGGGGGTAGCAATAGAGAGGTTAGTGGCCACTTGCTGACTGATGCAGCCCACTCTGATGGCTGGGATCAGACCTGAGCATCAGGAAGTCAGCATACAGCATGTGCATGCTGAACCTTAGTAGCCAAGGCATTTTTTACCCATTCAGCAAGTGTTGGGTGGATACCATGAGTGTGGTCACCTACAGATTAGGTGACAGGAGGGCAGATGAGAGGTCTCCAGCCTTAAGAAATTTAGCATTTGGATTGAGAGATAATACAGACCTGCGCCAAACTGGGCGCTGACAGGTGTTTGCAACACCCCAGACCGCACAGTTCTGAGGCAGGAGGGCCAGCGGGAGAACTTTGAGGAAGAAGTAGGACTTCAGCTGGACCTTGAAGGATAGATAGTCAAATTAAAAAGGGAGAGGGAAGGGAAAATTCAGCCAGCACAATTCCATATGTTGAGGGAGCGAGGACCCACTGCACTAAAGTCACCTATTCGGGAGTGGGTAGTGACGTGGTCATTGGGCATTCCAAGCAAACACTGGAGAAGCTTAGGGTGCATTTCAAGTGGGGGAAAGTTATTGACGTAGGTAATTCTGAAGGTCCACTTGAGCCCTGCGGTTTTATGATGACATAAAAGCCTTTCCTGGCTGGCTGTAGCTAGGAGGTGATAAACTCAATGATTATGAGGTTGGTTGTTGGTATCAAAGATCCTTGTTGCTAGAGAGGCTTACCTCTCCTACACTGATTAAAACAGAAGACCCAGGTAAGAGGCTGCTGCTGGTGCCTGGAGGTTTTGAGTGGGCTCTGCCTTTCAGAATTGCTATCAAAGGAAACTCTTGGAAACGGAACCTAATTGCTGTTCTGAATTTGCCCCTCCTTCTTGAGGCGAGATCCCTCCAGCATGGTTCATGGACTGTGAGCAGTGTTGCTTAGAGAAGTGTAGGACCCCGGTATTAAAAACAAGTATTTTTTCACTTCCTGTCTTCATCTGAGGCAGAACAAATAAGACACAGATTCGATTTCTTCTACCTGTGAAATGTTGACAGAATGAATCATGTGCTAGTTAGGTTCCAAAGACACCGATGAAAGAAACATTTCTGGCTAAAGGCAGTGCTTATCTTTAGGATAAAAACATGGTAACATTTGGTTGATGACTTCTAACTTGTATAAGTGAGAAAAGAAAGTAACAATGTAAGTAACATTGCCTTCCCAGAGTCAGTTCAAGGCTCTTGTGCATTTCACATATGCATCTGGTGTGGAGGAAGATGTGATGTGAAAGGTCCTCCTAGCTCTGGGGAGGAGAGCAGGGACAGGCACAGGGTGTGCACTGAGTAAATCATGTTGACCTCATAATGGGTCCTCACAGGAAGGATTAGAACGTGAATGGAATACGAATTTCCCTGTTCCCTGTGCTTTGTTACATAAGCATGCTGTTTTCTTGTTCTGCAATTAACTCTCAGGCAAGTCGTTTAATCTCCTTGAGATTCAGTTTTTTCAACAATAAAAGGCATTATAATGCATTGTATGTAGTATAATACACTGTAATTAAATGAGTGTGTCAATGTCAAAACTTTGTAAACTCTAGTTTTAATTAAACATTATTTAAAAAATAAAAACCGTGTATGCTTACAGGAAAACATAACAGTACAGAAGAGTGCTTTAAGGAGTAAAATCAAAGTTGCCTGACCTCCCGGACCTCCCATGCCCACTCCCCTAAGTTAGCTGGCTACAGTTCCTTTCCTTATATATTTCAGAGGGCGATGCAAATATCTGTAGTTCGTTTCATCATTAATTCAGATATCCTTTCACCTTGTATAATGTTTTGTAAGTTGACAATTTTAGCCAGAGAGATCAGTTGCATCTTGTGGACTAGGACACAGCAATGAAGATTCAGGAGGATTTAAGAGCTCATTTTAGGTAATTTTTTCCTTTTGAATATTGTAGGATGCAAATTCCTTTGTTAGAGCACATAATTCTCTTTACTTTAAACCCGACTAACATTCATTCATTCCTCCATTTTAAAAAAGGATGTTGCAAAAAAAAATTGCTTTAAAAATACAGCAATAAAATTAAAAAGGACGTTGCACTTATCAGGCACAAAACACTTACCCAGCCTGTGAAAGATTAAAGGGACTGTAACCGACTCATCGGGAGGTGGGAGATGGATGCAGATAACCACAGTACTGGTGTATGTGTGTAAAGAGCAGTTCAGGTAGAAGCCACAGGAATTCTGCAAGGACCCCTCTGGCCAGGGACTTAGGGGAAGGGCTTCCTCGGGGGAGAAAACCTTTGAATTGGGACTCTCAGATTCATTAGAATTCAGACGTACAAGATGAAAACTAGTTTTTCTACAAAGACTAAAATCATTGAGATTACACAGACCAGAATTTCTTCTTTCCAGATCCCCCTTTGTTTTTCGTAAATGTTCTCAAGTTCCACTGGCCCAAATGCCTTTGAGGAGGACACAGGAATATGAAGTTCTCATGAGACACCAGGATATGAAAATTGTGTCAGCCAAGTCCCACTGTCTTGGCGTACACCAAGCCTCCGCTTCTGCTTTTTTGTGTCCTCTTTACTGAGAGAGTCCCAGCTTTGCAGAAGGCACCAGACAGCCACGGGGGAGGCTGTGTCTGTGTTAAGTAAACAGGGGAGAATTGGGGGTCACCATGCAGTGGAATCGCCCGGTCTAGATGTGTAAGTCGCTGCAGCCTGAAATGACACAAAGGAGAGTGGTCGATGCACTCCCATTGTCTTCCAGGTCCTGCGACTGAGCCACAGAGCTGTGCCGTGATTTACTCAGAGACAGATGGCAGGCGATGGTTGAGTCAGGTGTGGAAGGAATCTAGGTGTCACGAGCCAGTTGCAGGACTCAACCACCGTGGCGTTCCCTGCAGATTCTTGCCCAGACTCTCTGACCCCACAGCCCCTTCCGATGGAACCAGTTAGCCGGCTACTCCGTCCTCCTCACATTCGGCCTCGCTGCTCTCATTCCCTTGACACCATTCCAAGTTCTTGGTGTCGCTCTTGTTCTGCGCCTTGTGGATTGCCTCGGGCACTGGCACTCGAGGGGAAGGTCCATGTCTCCACGGGCACGTGTCTCTGACCCGTGGGCTCGGTACGGAAGCCTTTGAGCCAGTACATAAAAGGCAGTTTGGGTTGGAGTGGCAGCTACGCTGGGGATACATTTGTCAAAGCTCATCAACTTGTACACTTAAGATTTATCCGTTCCACTTTATGTACATGAATTCTCAAAAAAAACCCCACAAAAAAACAGACAAAACCCTTTAAATTAAAAAAAAAGAAACACAAAAACCCTCACTTGTAAATCCTTGGGCATTTAGGTTGGTACATTCCACCCACGCCCAAAACCATTTTGCTGTGGATACAGAGGTTGCCTTCAGGAGAGTGGAGACCCTTGTCTTCAGACTCCCAGCCATCCTTCTCCATGCTTTTCCTCTCTAATAACGGGTCTTCCGTTTCCTGTGCCTCTTCCAACCTCCCCCTTTCTGGAGCCTTCAGCTGCCCCAGGTTGCCCCCATTAGGCAAGAAGTGACTGACATAAGCTCCGAAGCGCTGAGAGTCGGACACGTTCCAGGCGGGTTTCAGGCTTCGAGGAGGACCTGGAGAGGCCCGCCCCATGCGGCAACCCCAGCCATGGCTGTCATTTCGTGGGCACCCTCTATGGGCCAGGCACTGTGCTCCATGCTTTCCACGACGTAAATACTACTATTACCCCTTTCCTGCAGATCTCTTAAAAGGAGGCTGCGTAACTGTGCCCTGCTGGTAATTGCCAGAATCTGAATCCAGGCGTGTGCCCCCAAGCCAGGGCTTGTTGTCTCTATTTTAATATGGTCTTTTAAGAGGAAAGAGGGACTTGCTAAGGGTAGAATGTCAGGTACTGGTGGGGAAGACCGGGGAAGGGCTTCTCCATATCCTTCAGTGAGGCCACAGGCATGGCCACTTTTACCTTTGCATGAGGCCAGCCCCGGATGGCAGTGATCATGAGCCAAAAAAATGGATTGGTTTCAGTGCTCTGCATGTACAAGTTGTTTGATGTTTATTAATGACTAGGGCTGCCATTAATCCCTCATCTGCAAGGCCAGGATTGCTTATGAACCTGACAGAGGCCCTCCCAGGGCCTAGGATGCTGGCTGAATACCAACCAAGGTGACTGGAGTTTGCAGAACCACTCTGCCAAGGAGCCAGGAGGAGCCGTGCATCTCTTAAATCCCTGCCCACCACGGGGCGCCAGGCCTGGTGGGACCTGGGGTGACTGAGAGTCATACCCAATCAATCTGTGACCGTGCAATAAGGCCACTTGGCCAGTTTGCCCTCCCATTTGTTTTCTGGCTCACTTCACCTGAATCTATTTTCCATTTAAATTTTATGGAAATGAAATGGGTTATAAACGACCCACGTCAGAGCCTTGGGACATGCTGGCTCAGCTCTTCCCAGGATTTGCAGGGAAAGCAGGTGCAGATGTTTTACATCTGTCCGTTTGAGGGGAGAAAAGGCCAGGGCCTGGAGAGCAGAGCTGTCCAATCCCAAAGACATCAGCTCTCAAGTCCTGTTCAGAGAAGAAGGTCAACCATGGTGAGAGGTGGGAGAGTCTCCCCTGAAAGCTTAATCTTGAGATCCGTGCTGGTGCCCCAAGAATTAGGCAGCCCTAAGAGGTCCTTGTGGGAGTGCCCGTGGGGAGGGAGGAATTGTTAAAGGCCCGTAGAACCAGATTGTGCTACAGGTAGCAACAGATGGACTGGGTTAACCCTCCCCCTGCCTGCCTCCAGGGGCTTCCGTGGAAACAAAGTCCAGATAAAGATGGGTGTGAGCACATTCTTGCTCCGTGCAGGATGCTGTCCCACTGCAAAGCTTAGTTGTCACCAGCCTCTGACAGGCCCCAAGCCCTATGCAGGGGATGGAAGTGGCCTCCTCTCAGCTGGCAGTGGCCAGGGGCCCCGAGGACTGCCGCCCCACAGCCGCAGACGCAGGCCTCCCAGTCAGACTTGGGTTCAGAGCCTGCTCCGTCACCTTGTATCGTATCATTGTTTAACCTCTTTAAGTCTTAATTTTCTGATCTGTAAAGTTAGGATAATGATGGTACCTTCCTTAGAGGTGGTTGTGAGGATGAATGGGATGATATATGTTAAACCACTTACCACCATGCTTGGTGCACAGTAGATAATCAGTGGGGCCAGTGATGATGATGATGGTGGTGGTGGTGGTGGTGGTGGTGGTTTCTTCCCTCCCAGCCTTTTGAGTGCAAAATTTCTGTAATCTTTACCTCCCGTGAAGGCTCAGTCTACAGAATGCAGGGACCATGTCCTCTCAGCTCTGCCACCCGTGGTCCTTTTCTGGTTTCAGACCCCTGGTTGTGTAGCCTGGCTAGGCTTCAAGCCTTCACCAGGCTTTCTATAGTTGAGAGAAACTCTGCCCCATAGCAAGATCCACGCCCTAGGCTTGTGTTCAGTGTCCCTCAGCTTTTCATGCTCCGGGTCTGCTCTTGAGCCCAGGCCTGTGCTTGGGCCCCTGCTCCTGTGCCTGGACCTCCCCGAGCAGCTGGTCACCTGTAGGGACCTCTGCCTCTCTTGTGCCCTGCACTCTCCTTCCCAACTCCCACCTCCTACTTGTGCTAGACAACTTCTCGTTTCCCTTTCTCTCTACCAGAGTGCACTAATAGTTCAGCCTGTAGGGACTTCTGGTCCCCAGATCCCAGCCCCTTCTGTCTGGGCTCTCCTACCCACCAGCCAAGTCCCAGGATGACCCAGTAGACCAGACCCTATGGAAGTTTGTGGCAGCCCTGAGATCACCTTTGAGCTACCAAAAGTAATCCATGTCAGAACAGGGTAGACTGAACACTCTCTGAACCTCTCTCCATCACAGAGTGTATTTATTGTTATTGTAAGAATTAGTACATATAAATTGTGGTATATCCATTCAATGGACTATTATTTGACAATACAAAGAAATGCAGTACTGACACTTGCTACAATATGGATAGGCCTTGGAAACATTATGCTAAGTGAAAGAGGCCAGACCCAAAAGGCCACATATTATATGATTCCATTTATATGAAATGTCTAGAATAGGCAAATCCATAGAGACAGAAAGTAAATTAGTGATTGCCAGGGCCTGGAGAGAGGGAAATGGGAGAGGCCAGTGAATGGGGATGGGGGTTTCTTTTGGGGGTGATGAAATGTCCTAAAATTGACTATGGAGATGGTGTCACAACTCTGCATAGACTAAAGACCATTGAGGCTACATTTTAAATGGGTCGGTTAGTTGTACATGCTCTGATTTGTACCTCAAAAAGCTGTTGGCAAAAGAGAAATGAATGTATCAAAATGCTGAAGAAATGATTAACGTTTATAATAATAAAATGCTGATGTAACTGTTTTAATGTTCACATGTCTTCTGATCTTCAGGGGCTCGGAGATACCTATTTACATAGGTATCGTCACAGTGCCCTGTTTTCATTTTTCTTTTTAGCAAGCGCTTCTTAATTTCATTACATAGCCTTTATAATCATCATTTGTATTCTCTCAGTTTGATATTTTGGGTCATTTTCCACTTGGTAGGCATTCGGTTTTCCAGATTTGTTGCAGGGATGAGTATTATATAGACAGCATCTGTATAGAACTACCAAATTTCTTCAGAGATTTTTTTTTTTTTTTTTGGGTGAGACTCCGGTCAAATCTCTTGCAGTGAAATTCATATTTCTCTTCTAGCTATTTTACCCGACAAAGTTTGGAGGTGTAAAAATGGCTTAGAATAGCAGGAGGAAGTCCGAGAACAAAGCACGTGTGAGGTCAGCAGCGTCCTCCTGGAAGAGTAAGCCAACGCGCTCTCCCGCCCCTACCCTAGACGGTGCTCAGGCGCTGCTCACGTGTAAATTGTCTAAACATTGGACATCAGCTGATAACTACAGCTGTGGGGAACAGTTAATCTATAATTTGCATCGGTTGTAAAGCCGTGCGGTGCAAGACAATCACTTATGAGTGCTCACGGGCCCCATCTCCAAACTCGGGGCACTGAAGTTGAGTCCTTGTTGTAGGTTAGCGTGGCACATTCAAAACAAACGCTGTCTGGCATATGAACACACAGAACCTTTAAAAATGTCAGGGATGGGGCACCTGGGTGGCTCAGTGGGTTAAGCATCTGCCTTCGGCTCAGGTCATGATCTCAGGGTCCTGGGATCAAGCCCCACATCGGGCTCCTTGCTCAGCGGGAAGCCTGCCTCCCTCCGCCTGCTGCTCCCCCTGCTTGTGTTCTCTTTCTCTCTCTCTCTGACAAATAAATCTTTAAAAAAATGTCAGGAATATTTCAAACAGATGAAAAAGCAATAATACTTTAGTGGCAATCGAATTACCCCTAGTTAGCAAATATAAAAATTTAACATCCTGGCTTTGTTAAAGAAAGAGAACCTCAGATAGAGTTGAAGTCCCCTGAATGAGGGATTTCCGCTCTTCCTCTCCCCCTAGAGGTGACCACTGGGCTGGAGTTGGTTTTTAACTCATTCATAATGTTTGTTGTTATTATTATTATTATTATTTTTTTTTTACAAATGTGTGTCCCTAATGTTTTGTGAATTTGATTTTATATAAATGGTATGATAATCATACATATTCTTTTGTAATTTGCTTTTTATTTTTAAATTTTATTTTATTATGTTAAACACCATACATTACATCATTAGTTTTTGATGTAGTGTTCAATGATTCATTGCTTGCGTACAACACCCAGTGCTCCACTCAGTATGTGTCCTCTTTAATACCCATCACCAGGCTGACCCATCCCCCCCGCCCCCGGAACCCTCAGCTTGTTTCTCAGAGTCCCTAGTCTCTCATGGTTCGTCTCCCCCTCCGATCCCCCCCCCTTCATTTTTCCCTTCCTGCTATCTTTTTTTTTTTTTTTTACCATATAATGTATTATTTGTTTCAGAGGTACAGATCTGTGTTTCATCAGTCTTACACAATTCACAGTGCTTTTTTTAAGGGAACGTTATGTTTCCACGTTGTGTACATGGTGTTATAGGACATCCAGTGCATCGTTTTAACTAAATGATCTTCCTTGTATGACAATATCACAGTTTTAATCCATTCACAGATTTTCTGCCTTTAAGTTGGTTTCCGTTTTTTGCTGCCACAGACTATTTCAGTGAGCATCTTTGTGTGTCGCTCTGGGTATATTACAGCGTATAGTATATGCAGTTGATAGAACAGCTAGGTTGTAGGATTGCACATCATCAGCTTAATTATAACTCAGTTATATGGTCTTCAACATAGTTATAGTCATCTACACCCCTACTGGCAGGATGTAAGAGTTTATTTCTTTACACTCTCACCAATATCTAGTAACGCCAGATTTTAATTTTTGCCAACCAGCGACTATAATGTGGCATGCCATTATTATTTTAATCTGTAGTTCTCTGAGTAATGAGGTGGAGAATCCTGCTAGGGTTTTTGGCTGACTGTCCCCTAAAAAGAAACTATTCATATCCTTGGCTTATTTTTCTTCTTGATAGTCAGTTGTCTTATTAATGATAGGGGTTTTTGATATAAAGTGGACTACCAAATCTGAGTCTGTTATGTGTTGCAAATATCTTCCCACAGTGTCTGTGACTTGTCATTATAATTTATTTATGGTGTCTTCTGTGCAGTTTCACATTTTAATATGATTATATTTGGTGTGTGCTGTTTGCATTCTGTTTTAATAAATCCTTCCCTGTCTAAATGACAGAGATAGTTTCCTACTTACTTTTAAATATAAGTTTCAGTGTTTTGCTTTTTACACTTGGGTCTAAATCAATTTTCCCCAAGCTTAACAACCTGTGGACCTAGGATCGTGTTGTGATCAGTCCATATTCTTATCCGTTGATCCTCCTGTTTCAGATCACTGTTCTATTCTTTTGGGCTGTCTGTCCATCCCTGAGCCCATATGCATTGTTCTAATCACTTTATCTGTGAAACAAATCTCGATGTCTGATAAATCACGCTCTTTCTTTATTCTTACTTGTTAACTTTATTGTTGTTGCTGTTGCTATTTTTGGCCATTTTTCTTTGAATTTTAGAATCAACTTCTCAAATTCTGTGAAAAACCTACTGGGATTTAAATTGGAAATGCATTGATTTTTTTTCGAATTATTGATTTTTTTAAAAAGGCTATAGCTCTGTTTGCGTTTTTAAATTTCTTCCTGAGTTAAAATTTTTTTTATGAAGTGAAACATTTGCCTAAAATAAATACTTAGAAAATATGTCCCTAATTGGCATCCTGGGGAACAATAACAAAGGTTGTTTTCCACGAAATGAATTTTTGACCAAAGCCTGAGGCTATCTTCAGCTTAGTTTTTTGTGGCTTTTTTTTGCCTTTCATAGAATTAATATATTTACCAAAATGTAATGCTGAGTTCTAATAGTAGGTATAAAAACATACCACTGCTTTCTAGATCAGGTAATTTATTACCCAGTAGTGGACATCAACCAATCTTTGGCCTTTAGATGAGTGCATTTGATTTTCTGACTGAAAGGTTTATCTTGAAATTTGCGGGCAGAATTAAGTTAAGCTCACAGAGTTCATTTTTTCTGTTTCTCACTCTCTGATTTTGAGGGTCGCTCATAAAGATGTCACAGCACATTTGCATGGGTAGCTCCGGCTGGGTGAGGAGAAAATAAATAGCTTTCAAGGTCATCACCAGGGTTTATTCCTGATGCCCCAAGTCAAGTGTCGAATAAGAAATGCAGTAAAGAAGATTCCCACAGGCACACGGAGAGCAGAGAGAGATGGTACCTCGGGGAGGCTGCCCAGCCTCTGCGGTTCGTGCTCCTGGTGGCTCACGGGGAGAGCTGTTTGGGGACGAGAAGTAGCAGTTGGCAAGCGAGTGGGACGACCAGTGTTCCTTGAGCACCTCTGAGATCTTGGCTCCCCTCAGTAAATGTCTTCAGACTTGCCAGCATCAGTTCTTTGGCCTATCTTTGCCCACTGGGAGGCCCCAGATTTTCTGCCTGGGCCCCTGTTCGCTTGGCCACCCTGACCGAAGGCCCCAAACGGTGTCCTTCCATTTCCCCTGGCGTTGTCTTTCCCTGGCCAGGATCGTGAAGAATTTCAACCCTTTCCAGAGCTAACTCCTTACCCAGTGACAGGTGATCCCTCTGAGCCAGATCTTCAGACACGGTGGTGCCATCTGGTGCTGTGCTGGCCGCACCGGATTTCCTGGGGAGCCTCACCCGATAGGACTGGGTCCTGGTTCAAGGGTGTGGCTGCACCAGCTTCCCACATACCGATCAGCAGCCAGGTGTACTGGTCATGGAGGGAACGGCTTCACGTAGACTGTTAAGTACTGTTGCCATCCCCAGCCATCTCTCCGATATGCCCTTCTACCTTGCAAGGCGTTGGGCTTCCATAATTCCCCCTTAACCCTGACTTCCTCACTGAAACTAGGTGATATTTGTGTGTACCTGATCTCCACCCAGGAGCCAAGCCTCCTCTGGGTCCTGCAGGATAACTCTTTTGTCATGGGACCACACTTTGATGTTAACCACAAGATTTGTGCTTTGTTGTCCTTAAGTTTAAAGGTCCTGCTGTCACCAGGGCGAGGCTGAACCATGCAGCCTCTCACACATCAGGGGCCACAGAGGACCTAATGCAGCCCTGTGCTGGGGACAGAGGTAGCAGAGGCTGAATACTGTTGTGCAGTGCACAACACTGCACAATCACACACGGTGGGCTTGGTTCTCCCACCTCTCATTCTCCGAGTTTACGTCAAGCTGGATCAAAGCACTAATAGAATGGTTGTAGGGCTGTAAAATTTGACAACCTCAGATGACCCAGACTGTCCAAGGAACCCTAAATCTTAGGAGGCCAGAGCCGGAAAGGACTTCAGAAATCACCTAGCCCAATATTCCCATCACACAGATAAACACACTGAAGCCCAGAAAAGGAAAGGGACTCCCGCAAGGGCACACAATAAGGCAGTGGTAAACAGAAGAACCTAGGCCCCCAACTCAGTGATTATGCTCATTTCATCACACCATGCGGCATCTAGGCCTTGCGAAAGCTAACACTGTTCTGTGTATGTAAGTGGCTCAACCACAGAAGCATACTGAAGTTTAAACCAGTGAAACATCCCCCCTCTTGCTGAAAGTATTCTAAAGGAGCATGAACTGTAGCAGAATTTATTATAACATATCCAGGACCCCCCTTGTTAAGGGTTCAAATTAAGGGAACATAAAAAAAAACCCTGTGTTTTACATTTAAATTGCTATGTTAAAATTTAGATTTACCAAAATTGAATTAAGGTATAATTATTAGCATTACCAAAAAATTAAGTCACTCTTCAAAAGCACTCACCCCAGGGCTCCTTTACACAACATTTAATGTACATCTAAAATTGGGTTTGACTGATGGGAATTCCACCAACATGCAGCTTTCCAGGAACACAACTTAATTGTACGAAAAGTAAGAACCCTAAGAGTGCTTTAAGTCATGCCACACTACACACAAGTTCTATTAGGCAGTTTCTACTCTCAAGGAGCTTATAAACTAACAAAACACAAAACACAGTAGCCAAATAAAACTATAGATTATAGTATGGGGTAGGCTGAGTTCCCCCCAAAAGCTAATTTCATGGACAGGAAGTTCAAGCCAGCTACCTTTTTTTGGCATTACCGAGTGGTGGTTGAGATAACAAAATTCTCAAATAGTTGATAGCTCTGAAATAACCCTCCACCAGTTGTCCTCAAGCCTGAGCGGCTGCATTAGATTATCTGGAAAGACTCCATTCTGAGGCTCCTTACTCTTCCCTGTTACCAGGGGACCCAGGCTAATGTCCATTTAACAATCAGGTGACCCTGATGGGACATACCTGGAGAATTTCAGGGCCAGAAGGGACTTGCAAATTCACGGCTGTCCATCCATGTAATTTTGGGGAAGCTGAGACCAAGGCAAGCAAAACTTACGTAGGGGTCACATCTGATTAGTGTCAGGGCCAAGACTTTATCCTCCATTAGTGGATTCCCAATCAAGGGCGCTTTTCATACACTTTTTAATTAGGATAGAACATCGTCTCCCTTCCTCTTCCCTCCCTCCCTCCTTCCCGCTCCCCTGAATACCAATTCCCATTCCTTCTTCTCCCTTATCCTTGGACTACTTCCCCTGGAATACCCAAGTCTGTGTCATGCCCCCAAAACATGGAACCCAAACATTTGTTCAGTTGCATGGGCAGCTGCTGAGTCAGAAGCCACTGGCTTGGTCAATGCCACTGTCCCTCCAGTTCCTCTCCTGGTTTTTCATTGCACTACCACCCAACCTTTCCACCAGTGCTTCTCAAACTGGCTGCACATTTGAATCCCCTGGCGAGCTTTAAAGACATAGCGTGCCAAGTTTTCTCCCCCAGAAATGGTGATTCAGTCGTCTGGGTGGGCCCCAGGCACTGGCATATTTCGGTGCTCTCCAAGTGAGTCTAATGTGCAGCCAGGGTTGAGAGCTAATGTCATGCAATATTAGTTCTAATTATTTTTGTACCTGCTAAACCTAATTTACCAGTTGATGTGGGCGAAGCACTGCAGGGATTGAGCTTTCAGGAAGGTGAATGGATTCACAAAAGCTGTACGTTTTCCTAAGGCAGAGAGAGAAGCCTTACTGCCCTCCCCTGCAGTCTTATCTACCGCCTGTGTATTTTTTTTTAAGATTTTATTTATTTATTTGACAGAGACACGGCGAGAGAGGGAACACAAGCAGGGGGAGTGGGAGAGGGAGAAGCAGGCTTCCCGTGGAGCAGGGAGCCCGATGCGGGGCTCGATCCCAGGACCCTGGGACCATGACCTGAGCGGAAGGCAGACGCTTAACGACTGAGCCACCCAGGCGCCCCCCGCCTGTGCCTATTAAAGAGAAATGAAGGAGACATATTTAAATGACATTTTTTATAGCTCCTTTGGTTTTTGAAATAAAACAAATCTCCTGGCTGTGGAAATGCTCTCATCATTAGCTAAAGGACGGGGTAAGTGAGAACACAGACCTCCTTTGGGCCAAGAAGCTCCGATCTGATTCACCGGAAGTTCCCAATTTTGGCTCCAGGTTAAAAGCACCTGGGAAGCTTTAAAAACTTCCCCCAAGGGTGTTCCCCCAGCCATTTCAATGGGAACCTCTGAGGGTGGGGTAAGGCTTCCATGTATTTTAAAGCTCCCTTTTTGTCACAGGGAGAAAGGCTCTAGGATCTCTTACTGGGAGAAGATCTGAAGCAACTAACCATAAACCAGGGCTTCTCAGCTTCCAAAGCAGGGACCCCAAATGCCCACAGGAGAAAGGAGCTGAGGCAGGGAGGGCGGGATGTCCAGCCCCCATGCTCTTCCCTGGGGCGAAGTGCCATCCGACAGTCCCCCTCGCAGAGCTGGGCTCACTTCTCCACATAGCAGGTGCTCCGGAGTGCCTGAGAATTCGAGGTTCTCCTGTTAAGAGGTGTTCTTCTCCCTGTCCCTGACTCAGCCATGATCTCCGATCCCCTCACTGCCAGTCTCTTTCCCTAGCACTCGTCCCCTGCTCACTGAGACGCTCCTAGAAGCTGGTTTCTGAGATTTGAGATGCTGTGCACCAGGCATGCTCAGGAGCAATGCCCCCGGGGGTCTCCCTCGCTGGGGCTGTGGGGGCTGCTGTTAGGAGTTGATCCAGGGGACCATAAGTGTCTGGGCAGCCAGCAATTCTTGCAGTGCACTGGTTGGCCCAGGGGCAGGAGCATCACCTGGGAGCTTGTTAGAAATGCAGACTGTCAGGCTCCACCCCAGACCTCCCGAAGGAAGTTGCCTGGGGCCCAGCCGCCTATGCTTTACCAAGCCTCCAGGGATTCTGGGTGGTTTTATTTTATACTCACTGGTCGAGTAGCATTCTTGTGTCTATTGTACTTTGTCTACCTGGAGATAATACCTAAAGTCACAGCTGGAGTTATTCCTAGAAACACTGGCCTTTGGTTTAGACAAGACCCCTTCAACTTTCCAAGCCTTTTTAAGGCTCACCTCCCACTTTGAAGGGGCCTTGGGGTGTACAGGCTCTTTGTGCTGCCCCTGGGATTCCCAAAATGGTTCCCAACTCATTCACATACATGTCTCTATGATATTATTGGAGGGGGTCCGTGTATCCAAACCAAAGGAGGATTGATAGTTTCCTTATCACTAAAATGTCAACAGAGTCCAGAGTTCATACTGGTTAGAAAATTTCTGAAGAAACAACAATTTCCTTGCAATCAAATAATTCCTTATCACTACTGCACTTTCTATTTATACTTTACCGTAGAATAACCAAAGAGCAAATAATGAAATGTAACATGAGACCCAGAATATGATGGCAGTAACCCAGCATGATATTCGTGCATTGCTGTTCTGCTGGATTAAAAAGACTAATTAAATTGGCCTATCTAATTTAAACATAAGCATGCATGAAAATAGGAAACATCCATAGAGGGTGCATATGAACTCAAGATGCTTAGTCAAGGACTTCTAAAGGAAAAAAGAAATGTGTAGAATTTTTTTTTTTTTTTAAAGAAAATAACCCAACCCTCATTTGTATGTGCTATCATGAAAAGAATCTAATACATGGAAACAATCAAAAGATGCATTTTCTTGCCGCACGATTTTGGGTCATTTAGGGATTGTGAAATTCTTTACAGACTGGGATGGATTTTATTTTGTGAAAAGACATTTTAATCACCTTGTATGTGAGGAAGAAATTCACAAATATTTTGTGATATAAGCAGATGAATTGCCCTGTGTTTAATACCACATTAATTAATTCTCTTACTATTGTCCATACTTTGGTATTTCATTAAATTAATGATGGTTGGAACTAAGCAATTGTGGGTGTGTTAGAGGTGAGGTTGGGGAGAAGGACACACAGGAAATTTTAAGGGCTGCTTCTCTTCCTGAAGTAAGCAGCTGAGGAGACCATTATGAACATCACGTCAAACCATCAGAAAGTGTATAATTAAATGTTTAGTGAATGGATATCAAATTGAATAGCTATGGTAGTTCAGAGAAGAGGAGATCCCAGTGGACTGCTCCGGTAAAGAAAGGTTTTGTGGAAGATTTAGATCTTAAAGGATGGGAAAGCTTTAGACTGGGAGAGGAGAGAAGGAACCCTGTCCTGGGAAGGAGGACTGACTTGACTGGAAGATCACAAAGGGAGGAAAAATGTGACTTCTGTGAGGGGCAGTCAGGATGGACCTTGTTAGGCTGGTGAGAGCAGGAGAAGAACAAACGTTTTCAGGTTCAAGGTGGAACCAGACAGCGGAGGGGACCTGCTTCGTGCCAGGTACCCCACCTCTCTCTGGACTAGAGTCTACAACGTCTCCTGCCCACCTGAGTTCTCAGTTGGCCGGCTTTTTTAAATGCTTTAGGCAGATGTTCATTCTAAACTGTCCTCAAGGTGGTTCTTTGTGTCTCTAGTGACTCTTGACACAGGGCTAAGGATATGGTAGGTCCTCCCTAATCACTGAAAAAAAAAAAATTTTTTTTTAAGGTAATATTTATAGACCGTAGAATTCACCCGTTTTAACATACATTTCTGCCATTTTTGACAAATACATGCATTCCTGTAACCACTGCCATGATCAAAATATGGAATAGCTCCATCACCCCCAAATTCTCCCATTATCTTTCTCATAGTGTACCATAGTAAAGTTGTTTGATACGCAGGGCTGGGGGGGGAAGGCAGTGGGGAGCAACCACTGATCCTTTTTCAGTGCCTACAGTTTTGTCTTTTCCAGCACATCATTTGGATGGAATCATACAGTATGTAGCCTTGTGCATTTGGCTTTTTTTTTTTTTTTCACTTAACATGGTGCATTTGAGGGTCATCTGTGTTGCTGATTATATATGCTGATGTGTTCCTCCTTGGTGCTGAGTAGAATTCCATTGTGTGGGTGTCCACCAATTTGTTCATCCCTCCCCCAGATGAGGGACCTTTGGATTGTGTCCAGTGTTTGACAGTTACCAATAAAGTTGCTAGAGATATTCACATATAGATTTTTGCATGACTATCACTTTTTATTTGAGTAAATACCTGGAAATGGGATTGCTAGATTGTGTGTGGTGAGTGTGTGTTTGATTTCATAAGAAACCGTGAACTGTTTCCCAAAGTAGTGAAACCACTTTGTTTTCCCACCAGCAGTGTACGAAAATTGTACTTTTCATCATCATTAGCACTTGGAATTTTCAAGTTTTATTTTATCATTATTATTATTTTAACATTAGTCATTCTAACAGGCATGTAGCGCTTTCAGTGTGGTTTTAATTTTCATCTTCCTAAAACTAATGTTTGGCATCTTTTTGTGTGTTTAATTGCCATCCATATATCTTTTTTGGTTTGGTGCCTTTCAAATCTTAGGTTATTTTTTTATTGGGCTATTTCCTTATTATCAAGTTTTGAGAGTTCTTTATATATTCTAGCCTAAGCGCTTTCCCATATATGCAATTTGCAATTATTTTTTTCCAGGTTGGGGACTTGCCTTTTTATTCTCTTAACAATGTCTTTTGAGCAGCCGATGTTACTAATTTCGATGAAGTTCAATTTATCAGTCTTCAATGAATTGTGCTTTTGGTGTCTTATCTAGTATTTACCTAACCCCAAGCTCTCAAAGATTTTTTCCTCTATTTTCCTCCAGATGTTTAATAGTTTTTACATTTTTGCCTACCCTCTATTTGGGGTTTGTTTTCGTATGAGGTGCAAGGTACGGATGTGTGTTTATTTTTGCATATGGATATCCAATTGTTCAAGCAGCACTGTTTGTTGAAAAAGACTACAGTTTCTCTACCTTTGTTGAAAATCAGTTGAACGTATATGTGTGGATTCCTCCCTGGACTCTGTTCTGTTCCCTTGTTCTATTTGTCTATTTTTGGTTGCAATGGTGGGAGTGATGGTTTTTCTAGCTTTCTACATTCTCAGCAGGGCCCTAACTACTTTTGAAAAAGTAAGTGTAGCGCTTTTAGGTGATTCAGATAAGGCGGCTACTGTGGTCTAGACAGTTCCCAAAATGTGGTCCCAGACCAGCTGCATTAGCATCACTCGTGAACTTGTTAGAAATGAAATTCTCAGGGCCTCCCCACACCTTTTGAATTAGAAACTCTGGGGATGGCATCTAGCAGTGTATGTTTCAAGAAGCCCTCCAAGGAATTCTGATGCATGCTGACCTTTGAGCAACACTTATTTTAGGGAGGCGAAGACTTCAGAATTTGGGTCATTTAGAAGGAAAGGATGGGATTATGTTAATGGGCTTAATCTAAGTTCTTCTGTGTTCTAATTCAGATTTGACTGGATACTGTGGCCATTGCCTATCTGAGTTACTTTTTTCCCTTCCGGCCTTAAAAACATTTTTCTGAACTCCTGTGGCCATTACACTCCCAACAGGAAATGAGATTTCCCTTTAAGGAATGAGAGAGCATTTCTGCTATCTAGAAAGGTTTTCAAGCGAGACATCAACTTCAGATAGAGCCAAGTCAGGGATCTAATGGGTGTACATTTCTGGTTCATAGGTTGACAACCAACGGGAAGTTCTTCTGGTCAATGAGCATCAAGTTTCAGGTCCTCCCCAGCCCGAAATCCACTGGGGCTTTCCTGACTGCAAATAAGGGGCAAGAATATTGTGCAAGCTTTTAAAAGGCCCCAAATTTCCCGACTGCAAGAGGAAGATTGTTGCCCTGTTCTAACCCTGTTCCAGCAGCAGATGCAGGAAGAGCTGTCCTTTCAACAGCCAGGGGGGCCAGGGCAGCTCCAGAATAAAGGAAGGATGCCTTCTTCAACACTGCAAGCTTTTTTTTTTTTTCCCCTTAGGACAATGGTTTAAAGGAGCAAAGGATAAAAAATAAAATAAAAAGAGTAAAGGATATAATGTTATATCTTCATTGTAGTTCTTCTACCTTAAACACACACACACGATTTTAACCTCTCACTTGTAATTTTCCAGTAATAGATTTGAACTGGGCCTGTGTTAACTGCTGTGTTTGGAGAAAAAGGGTAATTTTTATTTAAACATCTAAAAAAAAAAAAAACCCAGCAGGATTAAATTTCCATGTTTATAGCCTCAAAATTGAGGAGGGGACTGCCCTGGGGAAGAGAATAGATTTTGGCCAGGTGTTCCTGATGGACACAAGATGGCTTGGGTCAGGTTTGGGGAACACTTTGAACTGACACTTTCTTCCTTGCTTGGTTTGAGCAAATACAAACTTTTGTGGTGATTATATGTGTTCCTGCATCAGACCTCACATCACCTCCTGCTTTTCAAAATTCTGTATGACACAACTGAAATCAGTACAAATGGGCTGAAAGCGGGGGCTCTCGTCTTTCTGTCACCCCTTTGTACTCCCTGGAATGTGTATTGTGGTATGAGAGTGAGTTGTCTTTGCGAGTTTGCATTTTCTGTTACTTTGCGAGCAGTCTGGTTTCCAAAACAACATTCAGAACTTCTCATCAAACTCCATATTCACTTGAAAGAAACTGGCCTCTCTCTTTCCAATCTGCTAATCTTTCACAGTTTTTTCATTTACAGCATTTGAGAAGGAAAGTTCATTAAAAAACAAAACAAAACAAAAAAAACTATGAACCACCTGTTAGAGAAATATGAACAGCATGCTCGAATTTTCTTGTGTTTTTCCTAATTTCCGTATGAGATATAAAGCAGGGTTGGGGGGCGGGGATGTGCATTTCATGTTCTTTAACATGCATAGTATGGAGGGGAAACCGTGAACTTCGGAGCCAGAGAGACCTGGGTACAAAATCAGTCTCTACCACTTAATAACCACATACCCTTGGGTGAGTCGCTTAGATTTTCTTAGCCCCTCATTTGTAGAGTGTAGATAATAATACCAATCCTGTAGGATCCTTTTGAGAAGTTATTGTGCAGTAAATGGTACCTATTATTGTTTTTTTAATTTATTTTTTAATTCAAGTATAATTATCATACAGTGTTATATTAGTTTCAAGTGTGCAATATGATTCAATAATTGTATACATTATGCAGTGCTCATCATGATGCTTACATTTAAAAAAAAATGGATTTCATATTTTGCTTTAGATATGCCAAGCACCCAGAAGCCTTGGATATAAACTTTCCAAAATTTATCTCCTGACGCCACTCTGTTCAGGTCCTACCGCCGTTCATGCCCCGCTTGACATCTCCCAGTTGGATTGGAAATTCACATACTAAACTCGTAAGGGCCCTCCCAGAGGACCTAAGTTTTAACCAGGTTGAAAGCCTCAAGGTTGAACGATAAAGCTTACACAGTACGGTGGAAAGCCACAAGGACCATTTTGGTTTTTAGGACAGCAAGTAATCTCTCTGAATTCCTGGCTTCCCGGAGCCAGGTCTGAGAAATTCATTTTTACATAGGCTCTGGGACCCATGTGAGAGTGATCTGATATAATCTGTCCTGTTAGCATTTATTCTTCTCCCCTCTCTCTCCATCCGCAGGCTAAGTGTGTGACACAAAATATAGACCCAGTACCTGGCACCTAGGAAGCACTTGGTAAATACTGATGGAGTGAATGAACAATTCTCACAAGTAAAAAAATATTCCTTCTGATGTTTACCCTACATCTCTCTTGCGTGGCTCATCTTTTACCTCTTGAATTAGGTATCCATTGCTGTGTAACAAATTACCACAAATATAGCAGCCTAAGGCAATAATGGACATGTGTTATCTCAGAGTTTCTAGGGTCCACTTCCACCATGGCTGACACACGTGGCTCACGAATCAGTGTTGACTGTGGGCAGGAGGCCTCAGTTTCCCACTGAATGGATCTGGCCATAGGGTTTCTTGGGTGTCCTGTTGACATGGCAGCTGGCTTTCCCCAGAGTGAGTGATCCAAGAGAGAATAAGGTGGGAACTGCAATGTCTTTCATGACCTAGCCTCAGAAGGCACGCTCTGCAAAATCTTTTCTGGTACACAAGTCAGCAGGTCATCTCTGTTCACTGTAGGAGGGGGCTACACAATGGTGTGAATATCAGGAGGCAGGGATCACTGGGGTCCATCTTGGAGATTGGCTACAATACCTCTTATTCAGCCCTTTCTTATTTCTGCCAGAAACTGAAATTTCTTTTACCTCTTTCTTCTAGATGCATTTCAGTTCTCTTCCGTTAGGCATCTCATGACCTACTAAGGGATAGCCAGACTCCCGAGCATTGCAGAGATGTGGCAGAGATGTGCTTTGGCCAGGAGCAGTGCTAATCCATCACCAGAGGTTCTTGACTCTTAAAACTGTGTGATAGACCTTAACCTCAGCTTAACCCTTGCTGCAAGTTCTCAGCTCCTGCTAAGCCAAGACCCGTGGTATTCAGGGCCCAGATTTCCAGATGAGGAAAGTGCCACCTTCCATAAATATGCAACTCTTGGGCTGTCCTGACACAGGGATAGGATGGAAGCCATGTTCATAGGAGAAGCTGGATAATGTTGAACCATAACAACTTCTTCCCCAGCACTCTGGTGACCAAGACTACATACCTGCAAGAAGCTGCTGAGATTCAAGGCAGGGCCTGTGGCCAATATTTGCCTCTGGACACAGATAACTGACTTGCTTGAGGAATTTGATCTTCAGTTGTACTTCATTAGCACTAAGACCTAAGCTAAGTGGATCTCCCATCAGCATCTGTGGCCTCAAAATATTTTCTTATGTTCGATAAACTGGAAAAAAAGATTCCCCTCCCCCCACTTTTCCTCCTGGCAGTTTTTGTTTTCTCTGTATGGGAGTTTAGATATGAGGCCCAAACCTCAGTGAATGGTCTTTGTTGTTTTGCAGAGTTATAAGAAAATCATTTTTTTTCCCCCTCACAATAGTGACTCTTGTTTCCCCAACATTCCCATGTCACTAGGGGAGACAGCTCGGGGGGAGACAGGAGTTTCCAAGGCCCTAAGAAGCAGGAACTGGAAATTTATTAGTTTTCCTGGACTGCCAGTGTCCCTTGGTTGGGGAAAGTTCCAGGAGCTGGGAGGTGGGCTTGGGACACACTGTGTACGTGTGTGTGTGTGTGTGTGTGTGTGAATGAGAGAAGGTGCGAGTACACACCTCGAAGGAACACGGGTTGGATTATGGGATGTTTTTGATTAATAATAAAAAGCATTATTGCTTTTGACCTGTTCATCCCTCTCTCTCCATGTGTGGAGTTTTGGTCACAGTCTCAACGGAACATAAAATTTGTAAGAACAAGTATAAGCAGGTTTTTATGAAGGCAGGGGAAACCATCTAACTTCAGCAAGAGCTAAGGCCATTCTAGCTGTTTCTGTAAAAAGACTTGGGGCTTGTTCACCTGTGTTAAGCTTCCTAAGGATGGTCCTTTCCCCCCCCAGCACCACCCTGCCCTGGGGACGGGTCTCGCCTGGGCTCCTAGGAGGGAGGGTGGAAGGAAGATGAGCTCATTTCTTGGTCAGAATGATCCAAAGTACCGGGGAGGGTAGACTGTACTAACGACAAATCCGTCTACTTCCTGGGAAGGCATGAGCTTAATTTAGCCCATTATCAGCCTGGACTTTGTGACTTCACAGACCTCTTAACTTCTTTTTATCTTCTTGCTCCAGCTCCTTTGTCTTACCATTCTTTCACCACCTTTTCTTGTCGCCTTTTCATCTTGTAGTTCCTGAACCTCTCCTCCTCTCCCCAAGTAATGTAATAGGACATACCCACCTGCCCAGCTTCATGGGTACCCTGCCCGGGACTCCAGATCACTCTGGGACAGGACATGGCTTCTTCTGTGAACTCAAACTTTCTTAGTGAGCGCTGAAAACTGAAGAAGCAGCTGGGGGAAAGCAGAGTTAGTTCATTGTGGTACTTTTGGAAACGCTGCAGGCACCTTTCAGAAGCTCTGTGGAGCCCAGGATGAGGTCGCTAGGTGCCACTTGGGCACTAGAGCTTATGACTTGTAGCTCCCTGTGCTTGAACCTTCCTGAGCTCTGGATGGCGTGGAAGGGCTCGTATCGACAGCACTGGATGGGTGTGAGCTTTTCCACAAATGACCCTGTAACATTTTTGGCTGGGGTCCCTGTGGCATTAGAAGGCTGGTTATATATTTGAAGGAGGGTTGCCAGCCTTCACTGGCACTGACCCTTCCCCACCCCTCCCCCACGACGACCAACGGCCAACTAGCACCTGGGCGTGGACAGAAGCCCTGTTGAGACTTCTGCCACTATTCTCCCACAGGCCTTTTTTTCATACGGGATTTTAGAAACAGGACCAGTGGACCGCACCCAACCTCACGGACATGAGCTCCAGGAGGGCTCAGGTGCCCAGGAATGCAGGGACGGCTCCGTTTCCTGGGATCTGAATCACAGGACCGTCACTGGCCCCTGCGGGGACTCTCACCCCATCCTTGGCTGGTGGCCCACTTGGCTGATTTCCCAGGCTAGAAATGTTCTTTGAGTTTCTAGCAGGTCTGCCGGGAGGGTTTTGGTCTGTGGTTTCCTCCTGGCAAGTAGTGACTTTTCCTGGGTACCAGAGGCATTCAGTCAAGTTCTGGTGTAACTCCAACATGTAATTTTGAATGGATGGAGGAGGGAGAGAGGGAATGAGTGAGTGAGTGAATGAATGAAGACAGAGGGGAAGGAGGTGAGCACATTTCCTGCTTCAGTGAAATCCCTGTTGCCCAGTGGTTGTCTGTGTTCACATGTGTGCTTTCCTTCAGAACATGGGCTTGGGGGCTTGCCCTCCCCTTTCTCCCTGGGCCCCTCCCTCAGTGACCACCATCCCACTGTCTGGCCATCACCATGTTTCCCCTCACTTTATACTCTGGGGCTCTCCCTATCTTAACAGCGTGTGATTCTTTCACGTGTTCTTCCTACAAAGCACGAAGTAGCTTCAGTTTTATTTTAGTAAGTGAACAGAGTCCTGGCTCTGCCACGAAGACAGAACAGCTCCTTCTGAAAGTGAAGAAGAGAAAGACGAAAACCGCTTCTAGTAAATTTGAGATGCTAATCTTGAAATGCCCCCAGTGCTCTTCTGACGAGATTCCACACAGAATAAAACACGCAGACAACTGCCAACCTCAGCCCTCAGGCCTCTCCGATCCCCCTTGTGTGACTCTCTGGGAAGGCGTAGACAGCACGGGGTCGTCTCTCCCGGGGAATTAATTGCTGTTTCCTCTTTCCTGTTTTGAACAGAAAGTTTCTTTATTGTGTGGGTACAGCATGTAGAACATATTCTTTGGCATCACATAAATATTTACTTCATATTTAAAACTCATGTCATGAAGCATTTATTCCACTTGAAAATATTATAACCTATTTTCCTCATGGCGAAGAAAAATAAAAGGCATTGCTCCTTTGGTTTTTAGTACCTAGTTTTTGGGGTTTTTTTCTTTTTTTCTTTTTTTTGGTTTGGTTTTCCTTCCACTTGTCTTGCATTTTTTCACCAGTAAGTCCATAAAATCAAGCCAGAGAATTATTGAGAGGGAAAATTAACTCCTCAGAGATGGAGTGGCAAAGGTTCTCATCTCGCTTCTGTTAGGAGCTCTCCCCAAGCCATAACCACCATTGGCTGGAATATCGTGGTAATTCTTTGCTTTGTTAGTGGAGACCTAGTCTGTCAAGGACCAGAGAACAATAATTGAGAGAGTGGTCATGGGCCATCCCTCGTGGTAGGGAGTCTGTGCCCAGAACGATGCCTGGCATCCAGTATCTACAGAGTAAACATTTTTAGATGGACAGTTTATTTTATACCCTTCAGAAATTTTCAATGTGTATTTTCGCTCATATATTGTTTGAGTATATTTATCTTTTTCTCATTTTATATACATACAATACACACGTTTCTTAATTTTCCTATTTATTATTTCTCGGTGGACTTAGCATATCTACTTTTTTAAAACGGCAGCATTAAATTCTATTCTGTGGGTGTATCATGAACTAATCGGCCCCCTTTAGCTTCCTTTTCCAAGTCTCTGGATGAGAGCGGAGGTGGATGTGTGAAGAGGTGGGTGGGCAGCAGTGGGAGTTGACTTCCATACAGTCGGGTACAGGTGGGACCCAGGCTGTTCCGCCATCCTTGGGAGGCAGGACCGGATGGGCCAGGGTGGGAGTTCCTGAACCGACATTGACTGTTTGTTAGCTGTATGACCTTCAACAAATCAGTTATTTAAGCTCTTGAAGGCTTGGTTTCTTTGTAAGTCGAGAATAATAACCACTCCATGGTATCAGAGGATGTATGTAAGTTGCCTATATATCTCATGTATTTGAAACAGCACCTCCCGTATATGTAATAGTACCTCATGTATATGTAACAACACCTCATGGATATGTAAGAGCTCCTCATGGATATGGAACAGCACCTCCTACATATACCTCATGTATATGTAACGGCACCTCATGTGTACAGAATAGTATTTCATGGATGTAAGGTGCTTAGAATGGTACCCAGCACATGGCAGGGGCCCATAAATTGTAGCTGTTATTTTTCAGCTTCTGAATATCTCAGGTTTGACAGTTTCTTAGACAAAAAATACCAGGATGGTTGAACTGTTTTCTTCGTGTTGTGAAATTACCTGCCTTTGAGGACTGGCTTCATTCTTTGCTTGGATTCTAAGAAAAGCCTTCTGAGGAGGTCCCCAGCCTTTTCTCAAATCAGTTATGTTTCTTACTGTTTTGTTCTCAAACTGAGTCAGTATTCCTTGCCCAGCCCAATCTTCCTGGCAGTTTGCCAAGTCTGAAGATGGAGTTGTTTTTCTAAAGCCCCTAATGGATGGGGTGGGGAGAGAGAATGCTGACTCTCTTTTGCTCATAGGGACAGGTGTGGAACATCTGGAGGCAGCTGGGCCCCCACAGGGTGGGGCAATTGGGGGTGTCATGCAGGGTTTGCAGGGCAGGGGGTGAGGCTGTTTCACTCCCCCCTCAGTAAGGAGGTGTCGTGTTGGCACCAGGAAGAAAGAGAAAGAAGCATACCAGTTTGGGGTTTAGGCTGAGCCGCTGCATCACCCTCTCTTGATAGATAGAAAAGCAGAAACCCAAAGAGATTGAATGCATTGGTCTAGAACATAAAGGAAGTTTGGGGCAAAGGCAACATTTGTCTGATCTCCTAGTGCCTAGTTCAACCATATTGGCAGAAAGAGGTCAAAAGAGGGAGGTCAGAAAAAATAAAGAAGACCCCACAGCATACTTGCTTGTGGAAAAATCCCTGTGTGCCCTGAACATCAAGGGGAGGTGACTGTCCTGTGGTGAGGAATGACAATGGTACCCAGAGGCTGCCGGTCATGCATATTGGTCAGCCTGGTCCGGGCTTTCTGGGTCCAGGGTCTTGGACAGGGTCGATCCTTGGGTTTGGCCGTCCTTGCTACCTACATACCCTGGAAGGAAGTGCTGGGATGCAGGAGTTCATAAGCCGGGCCTGTTAGAAAGTCCCTGCCAGATATTCTTAAACTGAAAGATACCCTGAGAGTGTGGAGGTGAAGGGTGTTTGTCGCCTCATGTAGGAAATGGTGTTCAGTCCTGTCAGGTCAGCTCCCTTTTTGTGCAAGAGGAGGTGAGGCGGGGTGAGGGAGGAGATGGCGGAGCAGGGAGACCCTCGATGATCAGACTGGCATAGGATTTAGTTTCCGGAGCTGCCTCTCCCTTTGTCTGCCGGAGTTCCTCTGGCTGAGATGCGGTGGTCTCAGCCCAGGGAAAAGGGGCCTGGTGAGGTTGCAGAGTCGTTAACTCCAAGATGTGGGCTCTTGCTGCTGCTTCCGCCACCTGCCTGCAACCTGGGGTAGATTCTTCTGTGCCTCGGGGCCGTAAGATACTCATTGGGTAAGAGCTCCCAGGAGTTTGAAGTTGATAGAGTAATGGAACCAAGCAGGCAACATGCCTGGAATGTTGTTAGAGGCTGAGGTAACAGAGGATCTCATAATTGCTCCAGAGGACATTTCTGCTTCACTTTATGCCTTGGCAAACTCTTGTCATTCTAGCTGACAAATCTTCATTTCCACAGAAAGTCTCACAAAAGTTATCCAGCTTTTAGTGGGTCCCTCCCTGACTTGAGGTCACTCCTTATGCTGCATGGCTGATGCACCCATAAAACAAAGGATCTGGAAAGGGCCCGATGGGCTCTCTGGGAGGAAAGCCAGCCTGAGTTTTGCGTCTGAGGCTGCTTCAAAAGAAGGGTTGCACCAGGTGGGCGTAGCGGGGGGCATCCAGTGACTGCAGTGAGCATCCTTCAGAGCGGGCGTAGGGGGGCCAGGTCGGGGTAGCTCTTCCCTCAGTCCAGAAGCACTGGCAGCTTCGAGCTGATGAAATTTGTCCTGTCCCCCTTTCCACCGCAACACCTAGTGCCCTCTCCTTGTTCATGCCCAGTAGCCCTCCACCTTCCACAACACGAAGGACACTTAGGCACAGAGAACTGCTTTTAAAAGTCACTAAAGAGCATTAGAGAACATTGTTTTCAAATACGACAGACAGTACACAAACCCATCATCCTAGTAGAGCATAATAATTCTTTTATGTTACCTTCAATCTGCAAGTATGTTTTACACAGGTTTGTGTTCTTGCACATTCTGTTTTTACCGTATTATATCACATTTCTGTATGTGCCTACTTGGTCTTAACCCACCATTTTTAACTTGCTGTAGATGTAATATAATTTGTCAGACCATTCTCTTAATGTTAGACAGTCTGGTTACTTCTGTTTATTGGCCAAAATAAATAGCAATGTGGGTACATCTATAAGTATATAGCTATTAGTTTCTGTTTAATTATTGACTTAGAGGGAATCCCAAATTTAAAGGATGTGACTCTTTTCTGTGGTGTTTGCTATTATTATAGTATTATTTCTGGAAATGTTACATCACATTGCACATGTATAATATGGATCATACCATTTTAAAACAAATTTGTTTATCAGGTATTAAGTGGTAAGTCGGTGGTATGTCAAGACTGCTCTTTGCATTTTAAAAATTCCTAAAAGAGTGAATATTGTATAATTCCTATAAATTTTACATTCATGTCATTTACACAGTTATTTCTAGGGATCTTGATGGATATATTTGGATTTGTTGATACTTAGACCTCTGTGGTATTCTTGCCATTTAATGTGAAACTAATGGAGAGGAATGAGACAAATCCAGGTTGTGGAACATTCCATAAGACAACATCCTCGACTCTTCATAAATGTATCATAAAAAGGAAACAAAGCTGTTCTAGATTGAGAAGGCTAAAGAGACATGGCAACTAAATGCAAAGCAGGAGCTCTAAGTAGCTTCCGAAAAAATTTAAAGCCACAATTATAAAGGGCATTTTGGGGACGGTTGGAGAAATTTAAATATGAACTATTAGATAATGTCAATGTTTAAGTTTCTTGACTCTGATAACTTTGGTTATGTAAGAGAATGGTTTTGTTCTTAGGAGATGAGGCTGATATATTTCAGGGTAAGGGTGTCACTGTGTTTGCAACCTTCAAATGGTTTAGTCAAACTATATATGTTTGTATCATGTTTTATATTACATATTAATAATTATAACATGATCATGTTATAATATTAATTATATTGTAATTACACTGTTCATGATATAAATAAATGTAACATATTATTAGCCTATATAAGTATAGAAATTATAGAAATTATTTACAATGTATTTAATATATGCTATATTGGTTTTTATATCCACATCTATATACATTTATAAATTTATCTGTCACATTCAAACCACACACTCACATACACACATGCATGGGATGCATTACCCCATAGGAACTGCATTTTAATGGAGACCCTTGACAGCAGCAGAAAATGCTGAAGGGATCTGTTTCTGCTGGTGATTCCAGGCCCCGGCAGGGAGGTTCTGTGGGGCTGGGGAACCCTGGGGCTCCCCTCAAGATCTAGGCATGTGGGTGACAGGCACAAAGATGCTCTGGCTGGACCCTTGGCTCCCCTGTCCGGAGGAATGGGGGATGGGAGTATTTTCACCAACTAGGGACCCCGTCCCCTTTCCCCTCTCCCCTGTCCTGCTGCTTGGCACATGGAGGGCAGGGAGGTTCCCATGGGGGGCATGAGGTTTACCTGCGTTTCCCTCTCCTGTAGCCTTCTGTTTCCCCACATCTTTGACGTCAAATCTCTCTTACAAGGCAGTGCACATGCGCTCTGGGGCAGGAATTACAGAACCTTTTGGGGAAGTTCAGTCAGATAATCAGACCCCACTTAAGGGGAGTTATTCTTGGCTCTCTAACCTGCTCCCAGGACCGCCCCCTCACCCCCCACAGGTGGTAAGCAGCTTCTCTCCAGGTGTGAGTACACACGACCGAGAGGTCTTTAAATGTCAGTTAAATTAACGGGTTTCTGTGTTAACGTATTAAATCAAAGTAAATAGAGTTTAGACCTTCGATTTGGTTGCTGGTCACTTCTGTAAAAAGTTGAGAAATCAGGCCCTCAGGGACACCTGTAACCCCCGTTCCAGCAGGACTCTCTTGAGAAAACTAGATTGGACTCCTCAGCAGTTTCACTGAAAATGCAACTTCCCAGGATCAAGTGACTAGTAAATTTGAGGGATTTATAAACCAAATTGCACCTTAAATGCATGAGGGGGCTGACTTACCCTTTAAATGTGACCCGTGGTGAATCCGGTGAAGGCAGTTAGTTGAATGCCCATCCTCGGGCCTCAGCTGCCCAGGCCTGGGGATTGGGGTCTGGATTTTTGTAGATCAGGTTTGTAGCAAGGAAAGGCTACTGAATAGATTTATTTTTTAAATTACCATATTTTTTCTGCTTCTAAAAATGGTAGAATATTCTGGATATAGTGAAAAATGGGCAGCAGAAATGAAAGTCACCCATCATTGCACAAATGGGTGATGATGACCAGATTTCTGTGTGTGTGTGTGTGTGTGTACATGTCTCTGTATTAAACAGAGCTGGGATGTCCCCATGAGAATTTGGTCAGCTGGGCCTTGGTCCCTAGGTTGTGGAAAGGTGGGAGGTGGGTTTTCCATACTCCATCTCTTTCCATGTCAGAGACTTTTTGAAATAATAAGCACCTGTTCAAAAGGGGACCCAGGTGGGCTGGGGGTGGGCGAAGAGAGGGGCGGCAGGCAGACGCCCGTCTAGGTCGTCAGGGTCTGTGCTGGGGATCAGCAGCTCTGCCTGTCTGCTTGGAGGCTGCTTCCCCCTAAAACCCCTCACTGGGCATGTGCTCCCCATTCTTGCTTTTCTCCTCCTCGTTTTACGTCCCTCCACCCTGACCCTGTCCTCACTGACAGACTGCCCTTGGATCCTACAGCTGCTGGGCTCACACAGGTGCCCTCTAGTGCAGGGAACCTTATTTCCAAAGAGATCCAGGAGGAACGACATTCCTCCCCACCCCAAGACTGACACTGTCATGGAGGCATGTCAGGTGTGGGGGATGCTTGGGGGGCACTTTCAGCTCCAGTGCATTTTCAGCTGCGCCATGTGGGCGACCTTCCAGGGTCTGCCCTAGTGCTGGGAACCAGGCCTGCCTTCCCTGCCCTCGGAGAAGCCAGAGAACAGCTCAACTCTTGCATTTGAGAGCCCCTCAGATGAGCACTTTGGGACCTTGCTGTCGGGAGAGTGGGCTGTCCCCCAGAGCAGCGGGTGGACCATGTTAGCGGTGACTTCTCCCCTGCTCTCTGGGTTAGAAGCTGGGCCCCACCGCTTAGTAGCTGTGTTAACAGAAACACGTTATATAAACTCTCTATTCCTCAATTTGCACACCTGTGAAGTGGGGATACGATCAGTACCCTTTAAGAAGGGCAGCTGTACTACTGGGTATTTACCCCAAAGATACAAATGTAGTGATCCGAAGGGGTACTTGCACCCCGATGTTTATAGCAGCAATGTCCACAATAGCCAAACTGTGGAAAGAGCCAAGATGTCTATCGACAGATGAATGGATAAAGAAGATGTGGTGTATATATACAATGGAATATTATGCAGCCATCAAAAGGAATGAGATCTTGCCATTTGCAACAATGTGGATGGAACTGGAGGGTGTTATGCTGAGTGAAATAAGTCAATCAGAGAAAGACATCTATCATATGACCTCCCTGATATGAGGAATTCTTAATCTCAGGAAATAAACTGAGGGTTGCTGGAGTGGGGGGTGGGGTGGGAAGGATGGGGTGTCTGGGTGATAGACATTGGGGAGGGTATGTGCTATGGTGAGCGCTGTGAATTGTGCAAGACTGTTGAATCACAGATCTGTACCTCTGAAGCAAATAATACATTATATGTTTAGAAAAAAAAAAAAGATAGGAGGAGGGGAAGAACGAAGGGGGGGAAATCGGAGGGGGAGATGAACCATGAGAGACGATGGACTCTGAAACACAAACTGAGGGTTCTAGAGGGGAGGGGGGTGGGAGGATGGGTTAGCCTGGTGATGGGTATTAAAGAGGGCACGTTCTGCATGGAGCACTGGGTGTTATGCAGAAACAATAAATCATGGAACACTACATCAAAAGCTAATGATGTAATGTATGGTGAGTAACATAACAATATAAAAAAAAAAAAAGAAGAAGGGTGGCTGTAAGGATTCTGTGAGCACCTGCCGCAGAGTGAGCCCTCAGTAAGCGTTAGCTGTGAATCTCATTGTATTAGTCTGCTTGGGCTGCCGTAACAAAATACCACAGACAGAGTGGCTTCAACAGCGGAAATTTCTCTCTCCTAGTTCTGGAGGCTGAAAGTCTGAGATCAAGGTGCCAGCACGGTTAGGTGAGGGCTCCCTTCCTGCCTTGTAGATGCCCACCTTCTCTCTGTGTCCTCATAAGACAGTGAGTGAGCTCGGGTCACTTCCTCTTTTCGTAAGAGCACTAACCCCATCCTGGGAACCCCACTGTCACGACTGTGTCACATTGGTAGGTAGCGCATCACCATGTGAATGGCGGGGGGGGGAGGGGAACAAACATTCAGACCATAACAATCATCATTATCATTTTTGTTGTCATTTATTAGTGCTCTTGCAGGGCTTTCTGAGGCTTGGGGCAACCTCTGATGTGGACTGAAGGAAGCAGTGAGGACAGTCCTTTTGTCTTCAGGGAGGTCTTATAGTCCATGGTGGTGGGTCTTGAGTCTTCTGGAAAGCCGCTTTCACAGTGTTAGGTTTCCCTCTCCTTTAGACCTTCAGGAAAAGGTTCCCGGTTGTCCTAGTCTGGAAGGGGGGAAGGAAGAAAAGTCAGGTTTCTCTGAGCCGGGCAGCTGGGTACAGACTCCACAGCGTCCTGTGGTGTCAGCACTATTTACCCCATTTCCAGAGGGCCAGGCCCTCAGAGGCTCCAAACAAGGACACACCGGCTGGCTAAGGCCACGCTACTGAGAAGCTGCAATAAAATGTGAACCTTGAGCCTTTTGATCCCACACCCTTGCAATGTGCAGCCGGTACTGGGGGGAAAGGAGCAGCCACACCCGGAGCAGGACTGGGATCGGGATGAATTTGGGGGTGCCACTGGTACGGGAAGTGGCAGCCCGGTCTGGGCCTTCCTCCCTCACAGGGTGCGAGTGGTGAGGCTCAGACCCCGGAGTCCCTCAGCCAGGGGATGCTGCCCCCACGCCGCTCCCACTCGAGGCGCTGGGAGTGGGGTAGGAGGTCTCTTCCCAGGTGCGCTAACTCAGACTGTTTTCTTCTCTGCTCTTGTCCTTCCCCAGCCCCTAAAGACAATGAAGAGCGCGTGTTCAGGGAGCGCATGCGGCCCAGGAAGCGGCAGGGGGCCGTCAGGCGCAGGGTCCACCAGGTCAACGGCCACAAGTTCATGGCCACCTACCTTCGGCAGCCCACCTACTGCTCCCACTGCAGAGATTTTATCTGGTAAGGCCCTCTCTCCCAGGAACCTCTAGCTAGGCCTTCCCTGAGGTGAGAAGTGGGGGAGGGGGTGTAGGAGAATAGAAACTTTATTTTTAAAGGGCTGATGGGCTTTATTTCTTCTTTACTTGATTGCAGAAGACTTTTCTGGAAGGCTAAGTGAGTGTTTAGTGCCTGGGGGGGTTAAATGGAAAGAATGGTGACTTTATACATAGGATCATATCATATATCATGTTTAATGAGTTAATATTTTATAACCAACAGTAGTATATTGTGATGTATTTTTTTTAAGAATCCTTATCTTTTAGAGACACAAGCTTAATTATTTAGAAATGAAATAATGTGATGTCTGGGATTTGTTTAAAAATGATCTGGAAGAGGGCGCCTGGGTGGCTCAGTTGTTGAGCTTCTGCCTTCGGCTCAGGTCATGATCTCAGGGTCCTGGGATCGAGCCCCACATCGAGCTCCCTGCTCAGCGGGAAGCCTGCTTCTCCCTCTCCCACTCCCCCTGCTTATGTTCCCTCTGTGTCTCTCTCTGTCAAATAAATAAATAAAATCTTTAAAAAAAAAATGATCTGAAGGGAGGGTAGAGAGGCTAGGGATAGAGATGAAATAAGACCAGCCATATATTAATCATTGTGAGAGCTGGGTGATAGGTCCCTTACCTTTATCTCCTTGTTTTTGTATACATCTGAATTTTTCCATTATAAAGCTTAAAAAAATACTTGATTGCCAGTATCTGTAATTCAAAGCAGTTCCTAATAACTGTTAGAATGGTGGTACTACTAGGATGCCCAGATTTCAGAGGAGTGAGAGAGCAGTCTTGGCTGGAGTGCTCAGGGAGGGCTTCCTGGAGGAGGTGGCATTTCTCCTTTCATGATGACTAGGATTTTGATAGGCAAAGACAGGTAGGTTGTAGGCCTTTTTGGGAGGTGGAGAAGGACAAGGAGCACCGGCCTTGGGTATCAGAGGGGGAATTTAAATGAATGCCTACCATGTGCCAGGTTCTTTCTTAGGCATTGAAAATATCTAATTAAATCATTCCAGTGTCCTACAAGCTATGTATTTTTAAGCTATTCCACTAACAACAGTACTGAGACTCAGAAAGGAAAACAAGACTCGTGTGACGTCCTCCAGCTAGGAAGTGTCAGAGACTCAGTTCCACCCCTGGTGAGCCCAACTGAAAGCTTTTCCTGACCTCCCACCAGCCTTTCTGGCAACCTCTCTGAGCTCTTGAACTTTGCCAACACACTTGGATCCTGTGGTGGAGAATGAGTGAGGCCAGTCTGCAGCACAAACCAAGCCAGGGACCATTTGAATTAGGGTTTGAATTGCCAAGGTGTCCAGGAGTGGCTTGTCTTGTCCTCATGGTTTTCCACAACTAGTCACTGAGGTTGGCATGGACATCTGAGGCGGTGCAGCTCAGAGCACCCTCAACGTGACGGAAGCAGACGGAATGCCCCTCTCCCACCACAGATAGATCTCACCCCCAGGGGCTGCTCCACTCTCTGACCTCCGTTTTCTGTATTTCCATCATGAGTGGTGTGTTTGGAGGGAGTAGGTTGTGAAAGCTGAGATTTATGGATTCAGATCTCCTCTCAGCCCATGGAGAACACCACTGGGTTCTTGGCTTCCTGCGGCACAGGCCCCCGGTGACGTCTGGCTGCTCCCACTGGGCTGGAAATGGCAGATTGCCCCCTGGCCAGTTGGCGGTGGTGCTGACAGGGCCCAGGCCAGGTTGGTTGGATTGCTCTGTGTCCACGTTGACCCTAATCCTGCCCCAGGGGAGCCTACACCTGCCAGGGAAGGAATCTCTGCCATTGGCCTTGACCAAACAGTACATTGAACCCCTAGGCCTGGCCACAGGCTGACCTAGAGCCCTTGACTGCTTCAGGAATACCCAGGGAATGTGCCTGTAAGCAATAGCCCTCCTGCGTGATTGCCCACAAGGAAGGGCACATTCAACTAATCAAGACCCGCCTTGAGCAAGCAGTTTTTGTGGCTTTCCAAAACACTAATGGCCCCACTGGAACGGCTGTTGGTCTAGGAAACCAAGCCCTGACATTGACCAGGCCTTGTGCCCGTTCCAAGCACTGAGTCTACCCTCTGTTGTCTCTGAAGGAGACATTTTTTTTTTTTTTAAGATTTTATTTGTTTACATGAGAGAGAGAGCACGAGCGGGGGTAGGGGCAGAGGGAGAAGCAGGCTCCCCGCTGAGCAGAGAGCCAAACTCAGGGCTCGATCCCAGGACTGCGGGATCACAACCTGAGCTGAAGGCAGATGCTTAACTGACTGAGCCACCCAGGCGTCCTGAAGGAGTCATTTTAAGACACTCTGCAAGCAGGAGTGAAATCCCACTGCTACCTGGATTCGTCTACTCGGTGCATCGTGGTTCATGGCCAGAATGGGGTGGCTTTGTGTGGTTTTTGACCTACTAAAATTTATTAAAAGGTTGTATTCTTCTTTTCAGGGGTGTCATAGGAAAGCAGGGATACCAATGTCAAGGTAAGAGGCATCGTATGAACTAAATGCTTGGGGCCCACAGGTCTGTCCAGATCAGTGACACTCCTAGGAGGCGTGTGCCGGGTTTGATGACATTTAGAGCCTCTATACATACAGTTTGCATGCTCCGTTCCCTCTCTGAGAAGCAAGACCCTGCTTTTTTTTATCCCTGCTTGGCCATGGCTCCTGTATCCATATATGGCAGTACCTTGTGGGTACCTGTCTCCGGCTGTCCCAGGGGTCTCTGCACCTTTCCCAGTGATCCGCAACCATTCAAGACCCTTCGAAGGCCCCTCTCTGCCCTGAGCCAGGCTCCGTGAATCCTGTCAGCCCCCTCCCTCTCTCGCTCCCTGAAGAAGTTCCCTCATCTGCTCGGTTCATTCCTATCACTGTGGTCCTTGCTGATTCTCTCTCTCTCTTTTTTTTTTTTTTTTTTTGGTCTCTACTGTGAAATCATTAGCTCTTCACCGTTTAAGACTCACTTGAAATTATTGCAGTTTGTTTGTTTTCAGTTCTTTGACTAAAATGCAAGGTCAGGTTGTCCAGGATTGGAGGGTGGATGGGTGCTGTGGTCAGGGTTTCTCTGTGGGTAGAGCTGGGAGGCCGTTCCATCTCCTCACCCAGCCCCTGGTTAAGTTGGGGCTCACCCCTGGGGGACCTGAGTAGGTTCTGTCAGACATGGCCATGTCCTTGAGGTAGCCTGTGTGCAAAGAGTTGCTTACCTCTTCGGCCGCCGCTGCTCACACTGCCCCAGGACACTGAAGACAGGATAAAAATGTTTTAAGAACTCCTGTGCCACAGAACACCCATTCTCCCGCCAGCTCTGACGTGATGTGGCCTGGAGAACAGCACTGCTGCGGTGCCTTTAATAGACCCACTTCACAGAAGGGAAACCGTTCCCTGACCTTGGCATCCAGAAGCGGGGCAATTGATCAGTACTTCTGGAACTAGAGAAAACTGCTGATGCCCTCTGGGTATAAGTGGTACATTCTCCTGCAGAGCATCGAGGAAACCCTAATGGCCCTGATGGCATGGTGTTCTGAAATGACTTAGCCTGCCGGGCCTCAGCCAGGGTCTTTCTGTAAGACTTGGGGACAGGAGGGGCGTGGCTCCCCACGTCCCTCCACTGAGACCCGAATCTCAGGGTGGAAGCGTTCTGTCCCCACTTGTCGCTCAGCCTTCCCATTTTTGCTGTTTCAGTTTGCACTTGCGTGGTCCACAAGAGATGCCATGAGCTCATAATTACGAAGTGTGCTGGATTAAAGAAACAGGAAACTCCCGATGAGGTAAATATTTATAACATTGAAATTCGGGGCTTTCTTCCCTGCCAATTCCTCACTCCCCACCCCGCCTCCTCCGTGGTTCCTAAGAAACTCCTTATCTCTCTGAGATGCCCTGGCTTTCTCTGTTGTGTTGATCAAAGTTAAGGGAGTTGTCCACAGTGGTGTAATGAACGACCGTGGCTCAGATTCCGTGTCATGTCTGTGGCTATTAGGCCAAGAGCTGCGCGATCCCAGAGCTAAAGCCCGCGAGGAAAATGTGAATCGCTTTATGTCATTATCTCCTTGGAAGAGTGACGTCGCTAAGTGACCTGTCACTGGCTCCACGCCGCTCATAGACAGGGAGAGAGACACAACACACAAGCGGGAGCCTTGTCTTTATGAGGTGATGGTGGAACGGAGAGGAATTAGCAAAACCAAGAAACCCTCAGGAAGCGGGAGTAACCACAGTAGTAATACCAGCCGACATTCATGGGGTCCTTACCGCGTGTTGATTGAAGTACTTCGTCAGACAGTATTTCATCTCAAAACGGCCTTAACGAGAGCTATGTGATGATCATCTTCATTTTGCAACAGGGAGAGCGGAAGCACAGAGAGGTCACGTTAGCTTGCCCCAGATCACACAGCTAGGGTATGGGAGAGCCATATTCACACCCGGCAGTCTGTTCCATAGAGTCTGAGCCCTTGACCGCTGGACTTCGTTGTCTCTTTTTCTTCCAACCTGGTATCGGCTTGACTCCTAGGGGAGCCGCTAGGGGTAAGGAAGCAAGACAGTTCACCAGTGAAGATGGGTTTCTCCTAACTGAGCGATTGGGAGGAGAGTGTGAGGGTGGGTGTTACCTGTGTTCACAGCAGTGGATTTCAAAGGCCTGCTTTGAATTCTTGGTGAAATAGATAAGTACTGTATAATCATGGGGCATTAGAGTAAGGGGGGTCAGAGAGACGCTAGGTAAGTTTAGAATCAGGTGGATTTATAATTCGGCTTCCAAAAGGAGTAACTTACAGGACCTCTACTACTTAAAGATAATTCACGCAAGTGGCATCTTGGCATCCGAAGTATTTCCTATCTTTTATCTCCTTTCGCTTTCACACAGTCTCTGGAAAGCAGTGAGGGACACGGCCTGGATGGAACTTTCCATGTCCCTGAGGGGGCAGGCAGCCCAGGGCACCGGAGTTGTTTGCTGGGCTCTGCTGTCATGGTGGGAAACTGCAGATGCTCGCCACCTGGGCCTCCTGGCTTCTGGGCCAGGGTTCAGACCCAAGTACATTGTCACGCTTGCTACTTGGACAAGGAAAGGAAAGGCAGGTGGCTGGCTTGCTGTCTGTCTCCATTCTGTCCTGTGGACATTCTCTGAGCGCTTCCTCTGTGCCAGATACTGTGCCACGTCCCACGGAAATAAAAGAGGAGCACACGATTCCTTCCCTTCAGAATCTCTCGGGTTTCTCCCACTGCGAGCCCTCACCGGTTTCTAAAGCTCTGCCATATCCCTTGGAGGGAAAAGTCCCAAATGAGTCCATGCCCTGCAGGTTAGAGGGTTGAGGTGGGAAATACCCCTGAACAGCTGAATCTGTGACCGAGTGCTTTCTGATGGCCTTTCCTGGCCTGTTGGCAGCGCATAGAAGTCACCAGCGAGGTGTGTGCCCAAACGTAGCATGTGTCCCAAGGGAGAGAAATTGGCAAGGATTGAGGATGGGGGCTGTGGATTTCTCTGCCTTTTGGAATTATTGCCTGTCCTGGGCTCGCAGGGCCAGGCTCCCGGAGCATTGGTGTACCCCCGGCGGGTGGCGGGGGTGGCGATGGACGAGCCCTCTGCCGGGTCCTGCACGGCTGGGGAGCCTCCTTTGAGCTCCTTTCTTCCTGTAACTCCTGCCTGTGCACACATGCATGCACACCCCAGATACACGGAGCTCTAAGCACCGGGTATCTAATGTCTTCCTGTTATTAGATGCTCTGGAACTTTGCACCACGAGCACCCAGCTGATGTTCTCTCCCTGCTTGGTGCCTGTGGGTTAGCGCTGGGGACACGCCTTTCCCCGTGCTTCCAGTGTGGTGACCCCAGAAGGCTCTCCTTTGTGTCACCTTCCTCCCTTCTTTTCCTGACCTTCCAGTTCTGTCTTTCTGCTCTTTTCTTCCTTCTCATGACCTCTGCGTTGGTCTCACTCGCCCCTGTTTCCGGGTCTTCGCCGCAGAGCGGTGTGTGCACGTGGGTCCCTGCATGCATGCGGCCCTTGTGCTTGTTCTTACAGCCTCCGATTCTGTGGCTCTTGGGTGCTCCCTGTCCTCCTCCCACCATTCTCCAATACCTTAGAGTCCTTGGTGTTCCCAGCTGAGGGTCACACAGCTCTCCCCGAACCTCCGAGTTCCTGGACACTCCCAACCTCTTCACCTTTCTCTGTCACCCATATCCCTGTGAGGCTCTTCCTGGGACCCCCGAGTCTGTCCTCAGTGTGGGTCCATCACATCTTCAGCATTTGCAGGAAAAGAATGGGTACAATGATCCATACCCTTCAGGGTGATCAGGCAGACGTAGAGAAGGAGACCCAGAAAGGGGGACCATGCCGACGACCCCTTGCTTCCGTGTGTCTCGTCCCCCTCACAGCCCTGTGATGTTAGGTGGGACGAGGCTGCCATCCTTGTTTGCCAAATCAGGAATCCAAAGCCCCAAGAAGTCAGGAAACTCCCGAGACCTCACATGTGGTTGGTGGCAGACCCAGGCCAACAGATCAGAATACCCAGACCCCCCCCTCCCCCCACCCTCCCGGTCCTTCCCCATCCACCTTACCACCTTCTCTTTACTCCTTTTAAATAATCCCTAAGTGACAGCATGGTGGTGAAAAGGCCTGGGCTCTGAATTCACACTCGTGGGCATCAAATTCTGCCTCTGCTGCTCATCAGCTTACAGGAGTGCTTCTTAATCTCATTGTGCCTCAGTTTCCCCAGCTATAAACTCAGGCCAACAGTGGCACCTGCCCCGCAGGGTGCTGGGGAGGTTTAACTGCGATGGTGGTGCCTGGCCTGTGGGCAGTACCCACACCTTCCTGCCCTTAGTGCTCACCGCTCTGGATTAGCAGTCTTCACCACAATTATTGTCTGTCCTAACTGATGACCTGCAGTTTCCACAGCTGTGCTGGGCTTTTAGGGCGTTTATAGAATCTGTCCACCATCAAGCTGCTGAAAGAGAGCCCGGTGCGGCCTCCAGGCACAAAGCAGCACTGAGAAACACACGGTGACATCTCATAAACAGCCAAAATGTGAGGAGCAAATTGAGTGCTGTGTGCCATGAGAGGTGGAAGCCCGCGGGCCTGGCCTCTCAAGGTCCAACAGAGAGGCGGAGAATGAGCTAAGGGCATCAGGGGCAAAGGCCCCGGGAGCTTCTCTGCACCTGGTTTCTCGGGGCAGCTTTCAGAGCCGAGCTCCGACCTGTCCCCTTCAGTGGCCAGGCCTTCTGGGAAAGCCGGCCTGTAGGAGCTCTGGCCGTAAGCAGGCCACGGTGTGAGCGAGCTTGGCAGTGACCCTGTGTTTTGCTATCCCTGCAGGTGGGCTCGCAGCGGTTCAGCGTCAACATGCCCCACAAGTTCGGTATCCACAACTACAAGGTCCCCACCTTCTGCGACCACTGTGGGTCCTTGCTCTGGGGCCTCTTACGACAGGGTTTGCAATGCAAAGGTAAGGCGCTCTGGGCCCTGCCCTTGTCCCCCCCACCCCCACCCCCACCCCCACTCCCGAGTCCCTTCCATCTCCTCTTTTTCGAAAACTCTTTGTTCCCAGAGCCTCCCAAGTAAGATCCAGGTTTGGCCCGAGGACTGAGCACAAGCCTTCGTTAAGCTCTCGTTAGTTACTCGAGAATTTGTTCAGCAGTCTCTGTGCGGAGAGCGGCCAAAGAAACTCCGTAGAGGGAATGCTGGGAGGAAGGTGTGCTTCCTCCATCTTTAAGACAGCAAGCTGGGGGAGGGGGGACTATTTGAGTCTATGAAAGTGGAGAAGGGGCGCCTGGGTGGCTCAGTTGGTTAAGCGACTGCCTTCGGCTCAGGTCATGATCCTGGAGTCCCGGGATCGAGTCCCGCATAGGGCTCCCTGCTCAGCAAGGAACCTGCTTCTCCCTCTGACCCTCCCCCCTCTCATGTGCTCTCTCTCATTCTCTCTGTCTCAAATAAATAAATACTCTTTTAAAAAAAAAAAAAAAAAGAAAGAAAGTGGAGAAATAATTTAAGGAAAAGCTACACTGGAGCAGAAGGGAAGCATATTTCTGGAGTTAGGCCCTGAAATAAGTAATGGGTATCCTTCTGTCACAATCCGTGGTTCCGAGCTTACCCTGGGAAGGAGCCATGCTAGGATGCTATCACATACGAAATCTTATTGATCCCGCACAGACCTGTTATGTAGGTGATACTATTCCCATGACCCTGAGGCTCAGATACTAAGTGATTTGTTCACATCACACCAGTTAGTAGCAGAAATAAGGTTTGAACCTTGACTCTTGAGTCTCAGGTTCCCTCCTCTGTTTCCTGCTGCCCTGCTCATGAATTGTCTTCGGCTCAGATGAGATGGGTAACAGCACATGATGTTATGGAAAGGCAGGAACATGCTCTGGGGGCCTGAATGGGGTGCTTGCTTCCATGAGCTGGTCCAGCTGGCATGCAGAGTTGGACGTCCATGAACTGTTGGGCCGGAATATCGCATGGCTTTGTACTGAATATATGATTAATAAATTCCCATTTAATTGGAAAAATTAGAGAGGTCACGTATAAAAAGGAATACTGAGGCCATGAACAGATTGGTCATTGAAGGGATCCCAATGTGAAATTATGACGATTAGAAATAAAGTTTGTAGCTGCAGAGAGAATGAAGAGAGGGAGAGTGACTGAAGAGATAGTGAGGAGTAATTTATTGGATGTGTGACCAGATCCAGCTGGGGGGTTGGTGACACCATTCTCTGAGAGAGGGGATTCGAGAGTTTGGAGGCAAAGGCGGGAGGGCTGAGTTAGGGCCATGCCAACCCTGAGGTGCCTGTCTGAAATCTCCATGGAGCTGTCCGGCTGTTGGGCGCTCTCATTGAAATTTGGGGGGAGGTCTACACCGAGCGTTCAGACTTGGGATTTGCCCATGTAGTACTTAAAGATATAGTAGGTAGTGGTTGAAGCTATAAAGTTGATGTCCTCCCCAGAAGTGCCTTGAGTGTGGGGAGAAAAGGTAACACCCTGAGGTTTGGAGGAGGAAGGTGACCGGCATTCAAGCACAAGCCTGCACACACAATGGGAGGACGTCAGGGGTGGGAGGAAAAGTCTTGAGGGATGGCATCGTGGAAGCCAAAAGGGTAGAGAGTATTAAAAGACGTTTAAAGGAAGTGATAGGTGGTGCCAGATGCTTCCAAGAGGTCATTGAAAGTAAGAAGTGGAACACGGGGTTGGATTTAACTATTAGGAGGTGACCAGCAACCTCAACAGGAGTGGTCTTGGTGGGATGGACGCCCAGCTGCGGAGGCTGAAGCAAAACGGAAGACAGAGTATTCTCTCAGAATGTTTCTCCAATGAGAGAGAAGACCATGAAAAAGGAGAGATTAGTGAACCAGGAGAGAGAGGGTTGGGCCTGGGGGAGAAAGATGGATACCCTGTCCTCCCAGCTGGAGGGAAAGCCTCAAGACCAGGCCTGGACGCAGATATGTTTCCTGCGTCAGGGACAGGAGGTGAGGGGACAAGAGGATCCTCTAAGTTCTGGATCTGTCGGGGGCATTGCTAGGAGTGTCCCCTGGTCTTCTGAACTGGGAGATCCCTTTTGGAGTCGAGGTAAGAAGTGGGTGTGGATGGCGGGGTGGGGGTCGGTGAAGGTTGGAAGTGGCTGTGCGGGGAGCTGAGGGCACCCTGACTTGGGGCAGGAGGAGGTGCTGACTCTGGGCACATCTGCCACCCTGGGCCAGCTGCCCAGACGTTCAGACCTCCCTGTCCAGTGTTCTGGTGCATGAACCTGAAGTAGGGCCCACCCGAAATCCTTTGACGCTAAGTGACGTTAAAACAATGGGAGAGGAGGAAATAAATGGAGCAGGACTCCCGAGTGTTGTTAGCGGAGGAGTGATGCATTGGGGGCAGGTTGAGTGGGGCTGTTGGGAAGCACAGCGCCTGCTTTGGATGGGATTCGGATGAGGCCATGTCTGGTTTTCAGTAACTATATTAATGATTGGTCTATCTAGGGAATCTAAATGAAGGTACTATCATCTCATAAATATTGACATTTTAAGAAAGCAGCCCAGACGCCCGGATGTTGCTGCCAGGGCCGTGAGGTCCCTGGATGACCCTGGAAGAAGGCAGGGCCCAGGGATGTGTCTTCAGCTGTTTTGGCAGGCAACACTCTGATGTCTGCTCAAGCAAAGGCGGGGAGAATGAGGCTACCTGTTCCCAGGATCCCAGGGCAGCAAGAGGGAGGCGGGCCACACAGACTTCGAGGCCGAGGCTGTTTAGAACGCAGGGTCCCCAGTACACGGTCGCAGATCTCCCCTCTCCTCTTCCTCCATTACCACGATATGCTCACTTGCCCTTGCTCCTTTCCTACCCCTGCTACCTCTCCCTGACCCCTCAATTAACAGACTATTTTTTAGAGCAGCTTGAAGTCCTACAGAAAAATAGAGAGAAATGTGCGGACATTTCCCATATACCCCCCCGTCCCCACGTGCACACAGCCTCCCCACCGTCGGCATGCCCCCCACCAAGGGTTACGTTTGTTACAGTTGCATGATGACAGGAATCCACCCTCATCCTACAGAATGCTTCCCCTGCCCCAGATCCGCCATGTTTACTTCTCTCTTTTGATCCTTTCTCAACCTCAAGTCTTTTTGCCCCTGTGGTGGAGAGGGGGATGTCAGAAGAGGCCGGCAGGGGCCAGGGCAGGGGCCCCTCTTACCTGGGTCTGAGTCTGCTTCTGCTGCTATGATTGCTAGGAACAGAACCCAAGAATTAGAGAGCTGCCCAGGGTCCTGAAGCATCATGTTCCTGTGGAGCGGGTGCTATCCCCTGCCCCCCCAGCTCTGATCCGTGTTCCACGCCCTCTCCTGCTCTGGAACCCTCCATCAGGTTCCCACCTTTGCAGGGTCATGCTGCTTTGCTCCCCTAGGCTGGGGCCCCCGTCCCCTGGTCCATGGCTTCTGCTTTGTTGCCCGTCCCACTCCTGGGAATAGGGTCACATATGGTTAATGGAACAGTTTTCTTGAGAGCTAGGATCTACAGGGAAGGATCCACAAGACTGTCTTGGTCACTCCCCTTCAGCCTCAACTTGCCTGAGCCACCTGTGTTCGGGGGTTGTGCACGTACTCCTCTGAGCACCAGCCCTCTGAGGGCTGGGTAGAAGGCACATAATCACCGTGTTGTACTGGAGGGAGATGGAGAGGAGGAGAAAGTGGACGATGTGCACAAGGGGGATACAGCCAGGGACCTGTGGGGACCCACCTGTGTCCTCTGGGCTGCCACCTCCCTGCCCATGGCCCAGAGGCACCAGGCCCTAGGAGGATGCTCGCAGACATCGTTGCGTAACCGAGATCCTTAGTCAAGGGTAGAAAAACGCCGGCACTAAGTGAGCAGAAAAAGTATTCCATTCCTGTCTTTTTTTCTTGGGATTCAAGTACCTGTAGAGTCTGAGTCTCTCTCCAGACTCATTCCTGGGTCCGCCTGAGCACCCCAACCAGAAGCTGGCTGTTAGACCAGAAACTGGCTTCAAACCTTCAGATACCAGCATCCGTCACTAAGGCCCTGAGGCCTTTGAATCCTTTCTGTTCTTCACTTTAACTGCGCTGCTTCCCCAACCTGACCTCATCTGCACCGTGAACCTCTCTATGCCCTTTTGCACCTGTGTTTTATTTTTCCCATTGATACATGGAGTCAGTCCACCTGAAGTGAAAGACACCCGAGACCTTATGATTTTTGTTTTCTTCTAAAAAAGGTGAGCGGTTCTCACTTGCCTTATAACCCACGTCCCATTTCTCTTCCGCCCACCGTCCCACACTCACGCCTCCAGCCCGGCCGCCCTGAAGCCCTCGGCACCGAGGGGCAAGTTTGCAGAAACCCAGAGCTCTCACATAGCTCACAGTGTGCCCTGCAGGAACCTGTGGAAGCCTTGGTGTTTTCTCGTCCCAGTGTGAGGTGGGCTCCCTGCCCCTGCCTGTCTGCTCGGATTGCAACTCTGTTCCCAGGCAGGGCTGAAGGTATCCTGGGAAAAGGTCTGGCCTAGAGATTCCCGGAGAAGCCCCTTCCCAGTCCCCTGCCTTTCTTTGAGAGCCCATTTTAATAACCACTATGATCTGAGGCTGCTTCCATGGAATAAGGGACCAGAGTATCACTTGCTCTCCAAGAAGGGATAAGGAAGGGGCCATTTTGTCAGAGGACCAATGACTTAGGGAGCTGTGGCCCATCGAGATCACAGGCTAAGAGTCTGGGAAGCCTTTCTGGTCCTGGTTGCATTATTGCCTGGCTGGGCAGTGGTAGGGAAGTCACTCTGGCTGGGTGACCCTGGGCTTTCTTCTAATCTCAGCTGCCCTCCTGTCTTCTGAGAACTAGAATGAAAATAATGAACTGAGTGATCTTAGCTGCATACTTCGTGCAGTGGCTGTGGGAAGCCAGAAAGACAAGAGAAAGGAAGAGTCTTCCCTCCCACCTTCCCTCCCTCTCTCCCTTCCCTCCCTCTCTCCCTCCCCTCCCCTCCCCTCCCCTTTTACATATTGAGAAAACTATATGGCTCTCCCAGGGAAGTAATAGAGTTTTTTAAAATAGAAAGCAAAATCTTTGAGGGGAAAAGAAAGAGTTTTAAAAGTAAAAAGTGAAGATGTCCCGAAGACCATTTCTGTTCTGCTGACCTGCCAACCCACAGTAATTGATTTGTTAGGACAGACAGGTTTAGCATTTTAACAGCAGAGGGCGCCAGAGGTCAAATTATATCGCTCTGTTGCCCTTGCTAAGAAATTCTTTCAGGTTGGTTGCTTTGTTCTTGTCCTTTCTGTCACCTCATGAGGAGGCAGAAGAAAGCATTCATGGGGCTGGTGGGCAGGAGTAGGTAAGGTAAGCTGAGTGTCAAAGGGTAGCTGCTGCTATGGAGAATGGGACCGGTAATTTAGAAGAGAGTCCTGGGAGTACATGTTGGGCCTGAGGATTTCCAGGCATCACCAGCAATAATTCAGTGAATCAAGTCAGCACCATGGCTAGGCTGTGGTGGAGCTTTCTTATATGTTTGTATTGTCTGAGAAAGGCCCCCCCTCCCAGCATCCCTACCCTGCACCCTCATCTTTGGTCCTGTGGGCATCTTGAGCTCCATAGCTCAGCTGAGCCTTCCAAACCTGAGCTGGGGTGGGGGATGGTCTCTGCTGCCCCTCCCTCCAGGCCAATGACCAGACCATGTGGGGCCAGAAGGAGGTCCAGCCACTCTTCTTGGTTTCATTCAGAAAAGTTTGTGTTGGTTTTTTTAAATAGACTTGAATTTTTAGAGAAGTTTAGGTTTACGGTAAAATTGAGGGGGAGGGTACAGAGATTTCCCATATACCCTCACCCACACACACAGTTCCCCCAACTCTCAGCATCCCCCACCAGAGAGGTACATTTATTACAATCAGCGGACTTACACTGACCATTGTTATCACTCAGTTTACTTTAGGGTTCGATCTTGAGGTTGTACATTCCATGAGTTTGGACAAATATATAATGCCCTGTATTCACCATTATAGTATCATACAGAATAATTTCACCGCCCTAAAAATCCTCTGTGCTCCGCTGCTTCCCCCCAACCACTGGCAACTACTGAGCCTTTTACAGTCTCCATAGTTTTTCTTTCCCAGATGTCATATGGTTGGAATTATACAATATGGAGACTTTTCAGATTGGCTTCTTTCACTTAGCAATATACATTTAAAGTTCCTCCATGTCTCTTCATAGTTCAATAGATCATTTCTGTTTAGTGCTGAATAAGATTCCATTGTCTGGATATGCCACAGTTTATCCATTCACCTGCTGATGGTCAACTTGGTTGTTTCTAAGTTTTGGTGATTATGAATAGAACTGCTGTAAACATTAATTGGATGGTTCATTTTCTTACTGTTGAGTTTTAAGAATTCTTTGCATATTTTGGATAACATTCCTTTATCAGATGTGTCTTTTGCAAATGTTTTCTCCCAGTCTATGGCTTACCTTCTCATTCTCTTGATACTGTCTTTTACAGAGCAGAAGCCTTTAATTTTAATGAAATCCAGCTTATCAATTCTTTCTTTCATTGATCATGCCTTTGGAGTTGTATTTTAAAAGTCATCACCATACCTAAGGTCACCTAGATTTTCTTCTACCTCCTAGGAGTTTCATAGTTTTGAATTTTGTTTTTAGGTCTGTGATCCATTAATTTTTGTGAAGGGTGTAAGATCTGTGTCTAGATTCATTTTTGTGTGTGTCTGGATGTCTAGGTGTTCCAGCACCATTTGTTGAAAACTATCTTTGCTCCGTTGTATTGCAAGATCAGTTGTATAATTATGGGGATCTCTTTCTGGCTCTCTATTCTGTTCCAATCATCTGTTTGTCTACTCTTTCACCAATACGCACTGTCTTAATTTTTATACCTTTAGAGTAAGTCTTGAAGTCAGGTAGTCTTAGTCCCCCAGCTTTGCTCTTCTCAATATTGTGCTGGCTCTTCTGGGTCTTTGCCTCTCTATATAAAGTTTGGACTCAGTTTATCAATATCCACAAAATAACTTTATGGGATTTTGATTGAGAATGCCCTGAGAAGAATGGACATCCTACTAACACTGAGACTTCCTACCCATGAACATAGAATATCTTTCCATTTATTTAGTTCTTTTTTGATTTCTTTCATCAGAGTTTCATAGTTTTACTTATATAGACTTTGTACATATTTTTTTAGTTTCAGACCTAAGTATTTCAGTTTTTTTAGGTGCTAATATAAATATCATCATGTTTTTAATTTCAAATTCCACTTGATCATTGGTGGTATATATGAACATGATTGAGTTTTGTATACTAGCCTTGTATCCTGCATCCTTGCTATAATCACTTATTAGTTTCAGAAGATTTTCGTCAATTCTTTGTTTTCTACATAGACAGTCGTGTCATCTGTGAATAAAGGCAGTTTTATTTCTTCCTTTCCAATCGTTATACCTTTTATTTCTTTTTCTTGTCTTATTGCATTATCTAGTTTTTCCAATAAAATATTGAAAAGGGATAGTGAGAGAGGGGATATCCTTGCCTTATACTTAAAACTAGGAAGCTTCTAGTTTTTCATCAGTAAGTATGATATTAGTTGTAGATTTATTGTGGATGTTCTGTATTAAGTTGAGGAAGTTCTTCTGTACTTTTTGGTTGCTAAGAGATTTGCTCATGAGTGGGTGTTGGATTTTGCCAAATGTGTTTTCTGAATCTATCTATAGGATTATGTGATTTTTCTTCTTTAGCCTGTTGATGTGAAGGATTACATTAATTGATTTTCAAATGTTGAACTAATTTTGCATACTTGAGATAAATCCTACTTGTTTATGATTTATATTTCTTTTTATGCATTGTTGGCTTCAATTTGCTGGTATGTTGTTGAGGATTTTTACATTTATATTCATGACAGATACTGGGCTGTAGTTGTCTTTTCTTGTAATGTCCCTTCTGTTTTCATTTTCTAGAAGATATTATAGAGAATTGATATAATTTCTAATTTAAATGTTTGGTAAAATTCACCAGTCACCTCATCTGGGCCTGGTACTGTCTGTTTGGAAAGTTATTAATTATTGACTGCTTTAATAGATATTGACCTTTTATATTATCTATTTCTTTTGTGAGTTTTGGTAGATTGTGTCTTTCAAGAATGGTTTTGCGGTATCCCGATAATTATGAGAAGTTGTGTTTTTATTTTCAATCAGTTCAAAATATTTTAAAATTTCTCTTAGGATTTCTTCTTTTACTCATGTTTTATTTAGCAGTATGTTATTTAATTTCCAACATTTGAGGATTTTCCAACCATTTTTCTGTTTTTGATTTCTAATTTAATTCCACTGTGGTCTGAGAGCAGATTTTTTTTTTGTATGCTTTTTTTTTTTATTCTTTTAAATTTGGTAAGGTTTGTTTTTTGGCTCAGATTGTGGTCTGTCTTATTAAGTGTCCTATGTGAGCTTAAGAAGTATGTGTATTCTGCTGTCATTGGATGAAGTAGTTGCTAGATATAGTAATCAATTTTATTCAGTTGACTGATGGTGCTGTTGACTTCAACTATGTCTTTACTGATTTTCTGCCTTCTGGATCTGTCCATTTCTGATAGAGGAGTGTTGAAGTCTCTAACCATAACAGTGGATTCATCTATTTCTCCTCGCAGTTCTGTTTTTGCCTCACATATTTTGATGCTCTGCTGTTAGGTGCATGCACATTAAAGATTTAACATCTTCTTTGAGAATTGACCCCTTTGCTAGCCCTGATAATTTTCCTTGCTCTGAAGTCTGCTCTGTCCATATTAATATAGCTACTCCTGCCTTCTTTTTATTAGTGTTAGCACAGTATATCTTTCTCCATGCCTTTAATCTATATTTGCTTTATATTTAAAGTATGTTTCTTATAGATTAAATATAATTGGGTCCTGTTTTTTGATCCACTCTGACAGTCTCTTTTAACTGGCATACAGTGGGCCTTTGAACAACACAGGTTTGAACTGCGTGGGTCCACTTATATGTGGATTTTTTTTTTTTTTACACTACTGTAAATGTATTTTCCTTATTATTTTCTTAGTAGCATTTTCTTCTCTCTAGCTTTGTTGGAAGAATATAGTATACAGTACATATTACATACAAAGTATGTTTCATCAACTGTTTATATTACCTGTAAGACTTCCAGTCAGCAGAAGGCTACTAGTAGTTAATGGGAGTAGTTTTGAGGGAGCCAAAAGTTATATTTGGATTTTCAACAGTGCAGGGGGTCAACACCCCTAACTGCTGTGTTGTTCAAGGGTCAACTGTATTTAGACTATCGACATTCAAAGTGATTATTGATATAGTTGAATTCATAACTACCATTTTTGCTCTTTTCCATTTGATGCCCTTGTTCTTCGTTCCTATTTTTATTTTCCACTTTTTTTCTGCCTTTTGTGTTTTCAGTTGAGTATTTCATACGATTCCATTTTCTCTCCTTTTTTGAGCATATTAGTTACTTTTCTTTTTTTACCGATGTTTGTGGTTGCCCCAGAGTTTGCAATATAATTTACCACAAATCCAAATCCACTTTCAAATAATATTCTAATGCTTCATAGGCAATACAAGTACATTATAATAACAAAATAATCATAATTTCTCCCTCCCACTCCTTGTATCAGTGCTGTCATTCATTTTGCTTATGCATAAGCCTGCATATTTATATACATATAAGCATACATAATTGGATATATTGTTGCTATTATTTTGAGAAACTTGTTTGTGAGATCAATGAAGAAGAAGGAGGATAAAAGTTTTTATTCCTTCTCCGATAGTCTTTCTTTCTTTATGTAGATCTGAGTTTCTGACTGATAGTTTTCCTTCTCCCTGAAGAGCTTCTTTTAACATTTTTTTGCAAGACAAGTCTACTGTCAGTGAATCCCCTCAATTTTTATTTGTCTAAGGGAAGTCTTTATTTCTCCCTCCCTTTTGAAGAATAATTTCATAGGGTACAGAATTCTATGTTGGTGGGGGGTTTTCTCAATATTTTAAATATTTCGCTCCATCATCTTCTTGTTTGCCTGGTTTCTGGGGATAGGTCAGATGCAGTTCTTATCTTTGCTCCTCTGTAGGTCAGGTGTAATTTCCTTCTGGCTTCTTTCAAGATTATTTTGCTTTATCTTTGATTTTCTGAAGTTTGTATGTGACAGGCTCAGGTGAAGATTATTATTGTGTTTTGTTTTTGTCCTGCTTGGTATTCTCCAAGCTTCCTGGATCTGTGGTTTGGTGTCTGACATTAATTTGTGGATATTCTCAGTCATTTTTGTTTCAAATATTTCTTCTGTTTATCTTTCATTGTCTTCTTCATCTGGTGTTTCCATTATACACATTATACCTTATATAGCCCCACAGTTCTTAGATAGTCTGTTTCTTTTCTTTAGTCTTTTTTTCTCTTTGCTTCTGCTTTGGAAGTTTCTATTGACCTATCCTCAAACTCAGAGATTATTTCCTCACCAGTGTCATTCTACCAATGGGACCAGCCATGGCATTCTTGTTTTCTGTTACAATGTTTTGTTTTGTTTTTTTTAAAGATTTTATTTATTTATTTGACAGAGAGAGAGACACAGTGAGAGAGGGAACACAAGCAGGGGGAGTGGGAGAAGGAGAAGCAGGCTCTCTGTAGAGCAGGGAGCCCGATGTGGGGCTCGATCCCAGGACCCTGGGATCATGACCTGAGCCGAAGGCAGATGCTTAATGACTGAGCCACCCAGGTGCCCCTGTTACAATGTTTTTGATCTCTAGAATTTTCTTTTGATTCTTTCTTAGAATTTCCCTCTCTCTGCTTACATTGCCCATTTGTTCTTACATGCTATCTACTTTATTGATGAGAGCCCTTAGTATATTAATCACAGCTGTTTTATTATTTTTTATTTTTTAAAATATTTTTATTTATTTGACAGAGACACAGTGAGAGAGGGAACACAAGCAGGGGAAGTGGGAGAGGGAGAAGTAGGCTCCCCGCGGAGCAGGGAGCCCAATGCGGGGCTCGATCCCAGGACCCTGGGATCATGACCTGAGCCGAAGGTAGACGCTTAACCGACTGAGCCACCCAGGTGCCCCCACAGCTGTTTCAAATTCCCGGTCTGAGGGGGGCCTGGGTGGCTCAGTCAGTTGAGCATCTGACTCTCGGTTTCAGCTCAGGTCATGATCTCAGGATTGTAAGATGGAGCCCCGCATCAGGCTCTGCACTCAGTGCAGAGTCTGTCTGTCCTTCTCCCTCCCACTCCGCCCCTCTGCTCACTCTCTTTCTCCTTCTAAAATAAATAAATAAAATCTTTAAATAAAAATAAAAAATAAATGCCCGGTCTGATACTTCCAACATTCCTGCCCTGCTGTGTGTTTGCCTTTTAGAATGCCTTTTAACTTTTTCTTGATAGCTGGACATGACGTGCTGAGTAAAAGGAACTGCAATAAATAGGCCTTTAGTAATGTGGTGGTGAGGGTGTGGGGCAGGGGAAACATTCTCTGGTCCTATGATTAGATCTCAGTCTTGCCATGAACCTGTGCCTCTGAACTATGACCTTTATAAGTGTTACTCAAGGGGCTTTTTCCTCCCCCCTTAGGTGGGACAGGATGTCTGGAGTGGGCTGGAGTTGGGTATTTTTCTTCTTCCACATGGGAAGCTAAACAGGCTAGAGTAGGGTATTTTCCTTCCCCCAGGTGAGGTGGGATCTGATAAACCTACAATAGTTTAGGCTGTGGCAAAATAGTTTCTCCTAAAAGCAGGCCTGGTTAAGAACAGAGTATTCTGGTTTATTTCAAAATGGTTCCTTTTCCCCTGCCCCTGGCAGAAGCATAAGGGAATTTTTTCCCCAGAGTTCACTGTGAGGACCTGGTCAAACTTCTAGAAGCAAAACTGACAAAGGTGTGGGAGGCCCCTACGACTGGGTTTGCCCAGAGTTTAGACTCAGCCTCATCCACCCTGAGACTCCAGCACTTTGCCAATTTCAGTTCCGGTTTCCCTGCCCTGGTCCTGGTTCCCACAGAGGTTGCTGCTGGGGAGTTTCTGCCCGGTGAGTTGTGGTTCACAGTAGCTGCCTGTCTGTCTTGTTCATTTGGGGGCAGCAGTGTGCCCTATAACCTTACTCCACTAGTAGACCTGAGAAGAGTTGTTGATTTTTCAGTTTGTTCAGCTTTGTGCCTGTTAGGACCAAGCAACATTGTCTCAGCGCCTTACGTGTTAGACTGGAAACCAGAACAGTTGATGTTTTCGCTTTTGATGTCCTACACTGACAACTAAATGATGTGGGCAAAAAAAGACTCTCAGGCATGGCTTTTGTTCCTTTGAAATTGGATTTTAGATTTGAATGGAGCCTTGGAGATCACCTCGTTCAATGTCCTCATGTTCAGATGAGCATCTCAGTAGGCTGTACTGTGGGCACTTCTCACTTGGTAATATTCCCACATTTTAGCAAAGTAGTAAAGCACACTGTGTATGTGTAACCCATTTGTACTCAGGATCCAGATGAACTTTCTCCAAATAAACGGGTTAAATTCTCTTATGGTCTGTGTTCTGTTCCCTAGGAGGAAATAAAATGTGATATTTATCCATAAACAGTGGTTATGTCTGTATGGTGTTTTGAAGGATGCTGTTTTAGTTCTGTGTGATGAGATGATGGGTGATTTTTATTTTTCTCTTTTTGTCTTTCTGCATTTTCCAAATTCTATCAAATGAACATGTATTACTTTTGCAATCAGGAAAAAAAAAAAAAAACCCACAAGGTAACGTTTTGGGTCACGAACGTTGGAAGTCTCCTCTCCGTGTCTCCTTACAGTCTGCAAGATGAACGTTCACCGGCGCTGTGAGACCAACGTGGCCCCCAACTGTGGGGTGGACGCCAGAGGAATTGCCAAAGTTCTGGCTGACCTAGGTGTTACTCCAGACAAAATCACCAACAGCGGCCAGAGGAGGAAAAAGGTAACTGGCTATTTGGAGGTGTTTCTGGAGCTTTTTGGAGGCCACCATCTCTCATCTCATCTTGAGAGCCCCCGCCCCCCGCCCCTGACCCCGGAGTAAGGTTCTAAGATCCCTGGGTTTGAGACACAGCTAAAGACATGTGCTAAAAAGGGAAGAAAAAAAAAGTGGTCGGGCAGGTGACATTAAAGTCTCCTTCAGTTCCAGAAGTGGGGGAAAAATGAAGCAAGTCTCAAGTGTTCTGTTCCTCAGGGAAACCTAATCTCTGAGATGAGGACTTTGGAATTCCCTCTAGAAAAAGCACACTTCTAGACAAGGAAGTAGGCTTATCTGCATCCAGAACTGGCATGAAAGCAATGTCAGTGTTTGAACTTTGTCCCTGGTGTCACTATAATGAGGATACATGGATGAAGCGCTGGGACCACATTCTTCTCTAGGGAGCAGGCCAAGGAGATTTGTGGTAGTACCACCCAAGGGATATTGTTAATGCCCCACCACGTGAAACATCTGGGCCTTTCTTTGGAGACCAAAGCCCCCTGGCTCTATCCGTGTGACATTCTGAATGTCAGTAGGAAGAGATCCATTTGCTAAGATGCTATTTTGGTAGTAAGTCAGGGCCCACAGATGTACATAGAGCTCAAGGCATCCATAGCATTTTGTTTGAAGGTTCTTCTTGGCCTTGGCTTCCAGCCTAGAAAATGTAAAAGTCTTCAAAAGAGTAAGTTATGAGAAAATCAGAACCATTTTAACTGGGCAAGAAATCCTGTTGGGGGTGGGGGGCGGACAGTGATCCTCATCACCTAGTATCAGGCATTCTCAAGCACTTACCAGAAAAGCAAGTCTGTCTCAGGGTGCTCTACAATTTTGACTCCTAAATGTTCTCCCTAAATTCTGCCCTGAAATACCTTCTGAAGGGCTGTGTTTCCCTTCTCCTTTTAGAAACTGCCCGCGCCTTTTCCCTGGTGCATCTCAGAAGAGCTCTTTCCCTCGAATGGGGAGGTTTGGATTGTTTCCATCTTCTTAAACCCCTCCCTCTCCACCTTCCCAATAAGCAAAGCTGTTTTGCAAGGGTTGGGAAAAAAGAATTCTCTTCTCCCTGGTTGGTTAGCTATGAGATTTTGTGCTTCTGGGTGGCTCTTGGCTCTGTAAATCCCACTAGTGGAAACAGGACTTCAGTTATTGACCCAAGACATTGCAATTGCAAGCAGAATGTCAGCACCCAAGAATGCTAGGCTCCCACCAAAGAGGTGGGTTAAGCAAACACCCTGTCATGACAATGTTGGACACACACATTTATGAGCTCTAGGGAGAGCCCTTCGTGGGAGATGTGGCTTTTCTCCTTGCTAGAAGTAAATTGAGACAGAATCGTTAGTAATTGTCATGAAACATTTAAGAGGAAATGCAATACACACCTGCCCTCTCCCCCCTATTTACACGGGCTGTAACACCAATAACCAGGCATCGTCTGCCTGTCTTAGATTTTGGGGAACCTTGTGGTAAGAAGCCAACATGGAGAAATTTGGGAAGAGGCAGAGTTAAAGACTAGAGGATTCTGATGTTTTTATTGCTGGATTGCTTCTGGTGCAAAAGCTGGAAAAAGCCACGTGACCAAGTAGTAGCTCAACTTCGTGTGAGAGGAAAGGAGAGAAGTACCCTTGGTCAGAAGCTAAAAGGGCTTCTTTGCAAGAGTGTTAGGCTTGCTGGAGCGCTGCTTGTCTTCACGTTGCCCCTTGCAGGTGGTCCATTGTCCAGAGACGACATGTGCGCACAGCTGGTAGATCAAGAGTAAAATAGAGCAGAACTCTGCGTGACCGCTTAGTCCAAACCTCTGACTTTAATGGGAACTTGACACGGGTGTGCCAGCATCTCTGCCAGCAAATAGACTTCACGGCGGAGGGGGGGTGGGGGTGTTGTGTGCTCTATGAAAATTTGCCAACCAATATCAATACATCTAAAAATATTTATTGAGCTTCTACTAAAGGTATCATTTTGTGCAAGGCGCCAGGAGCAACACAAATACTGGCTAGAGTCTTACCTTCCAAGAGCCTGTAGTCTACCTGAGTAGAGAGCCCCACACAGTATCCACGTGCAGAGGCCATTAACTAAATACAGCTGAACAAGACGATGGATAAATGCCCAACAGGTGCTAGAGACAAACATCGAGTTGCTTTGGGTGCGGTAACTTGCGTTGCTTGCATAGGCAAGGGAGGTCTTGATGGAAGTGGGACAGTTGTGCTTGGGTAGAACGAAAACTGAACAAATTGCAGTCTCTCTAAGTTTTTATTTTGATTCCAGTTAACATATAGTGTAATATTAGATCCTGGTGTACAGTGGAGTGACTCAGCACTTGCATACACGGCCCGGTGCAGTCGCTTGTCTTCCCTTTAACTGTCAAATAAAACTGAGCCTGCTTTCAGAATGTCCATTCAGAGAGTGCTGCTGGGCAACAGGGACTCCTACAGCCCTTGCTCCATAAGTACAGCGCCTCCATGCTCCTGACCTCGGGGCAGCCTCCACCCTCCCTTCTCACGCCTCCCCTCTTTCTCGCCCTCTCTCTAGCTCCTTGCCGGCGCCGAGTCCCCGCAGCCCACTTCTGGAAGCTCACCATCGGAGGAAGATCGATCCAAGTCAGCACCCACCTCCCCCTGTGACCAGGGTGAGGCCCTCGGATTTGCTTTGTTACCTCTGAGCAATGTCATCGGAAGGACTGAGGAGGTGGAGGCCTCTCCACCCTTGTTCCGCCCTTGTTAGCTGGAACAGGGGCGGCCCTGGAAGGGCTTCAGACACCCTCTCCCTACTGACTCCTTAGCTGCTCTTTCTCTCTGCAAGGCTGTCTTGAGGGACAGGCACTTAAAAAGCTGTATCTGCCTTAAATCCTGTCCAGGCCAGGGTAAGAGAGAAAGAGCAGGTGATGGTGTAGCTCTTTCTTTACCCTCGCCTCTTTCCTGGGTCCCAAATGTAGGAGAGTGCCCCGGGGCCTGTTCCCAGACCTGTCCTCCCATCCACCATGCCCCTCAGCTGAGTGCCACTTCCTTCCATCCTGACTCTGATCATCACCCCCAAAACCTGAGAGCAGGGCAAGAGTTGCGGGAGGGGGACCACCTCCTGCTGGTGGCCTGTGGATGGGCAGGGACAGGAGCATGGAGCTGGAGAACAGACCAGGAGAAGGGAGAAAGCCAGCTCTAGGCCTGACCGCTTCCTAAAGCTCAGGTTTCCTTTTTCCGCATAAGAATATGCTTATATTCAGGGTTTTAGAGGGGAGGGGGGAGGGGGATGGGTTAGCCTGGTGATGGGTATTAAGGAGGGCTCGTACTGCATGGAGCACTGGGTGTTATACGAAAACAATGGATCGTGGATCACGACATCAAAAACTAATGATGTATTGTATGGTGACTAACATAACAATAAAATTAAAAAAAAAAATGCTTAACATAGTCGAAGTTTCCGAATTCCGCGGGCATCCCAGAATGCTGAGGGGAGACTAAGACATTTAAAACCTTCCCTTCCGGTGACCAGACATCCCTGGAAAGGGATGTACGCTTCTGCAGAGTGAGAATAATCATCATTGCGTGACAAGCGTGCCTTGATTTTCTGTAGCCTCTTTGTGTTCATTATCTTAATCTTAGGCTCACGCCAACTCTGTGGTTCTCCATCCCTGTCCCCATGTCACAGGCTGGGAAGTGGGAGATCAGGGAGTCGAAAAGTTCTGTCCAACGGTCTGGAACTAAGTCGGCAGTAAGGGCGAGACCATACCCCTCCTGGTTTCGGGACCCCGGTCTCAGAGGGTCATCACTGTGACCCACTTCGGCTTACCCAGGAGTAAATAAAACGGCTGCAGGGTGGTGTGTGCCTATCCTGAGGCCACAGAGTAATTGGTCTGAGTCGCTGTTCTTGCTGCTCTGATTAGCTTTCTGCATCTTTACACTCTGCTTCATTCCAAAAAAGATTTGACCCATTCATGAGTAATCCAGTGGTACGCAGGGGCCTCCAAACTAGTAGGTATTACCCTGCAACCTGTGTGGGTGTTTCCATGTGTCCCTTTTGAGTGCTGAGACCTCCTTTGAGAACTTCAGGGAGACAATGTTATACAGTAGATGCCCCCAGTAAGAGTGAAGTGGAGCGTGGTTTCTAGGCCTGGCTGCCACCTGGCGGGATGTCGTGCCTGTGTTTGTCTCTGGTCAGTACAACGGTGTGGGCACGTTGGATGCAAAGACCCTCTTAGCAAGACACAGTATTGCCACAGGAGAGAGATAACACACAGTTTCTCTTCCTTCCACTGTGAGAAGACACAGAATGACATTTTCTTCAAGCTTTGGAAAACCTAAACACCCAAGTTCTGTTTTCCAAAATCCGTTTAGTAGTTTGCCTTGAAAACTGAGAATTTTAGCTGTTTGCTGAGACTAGAAGGTATACTGAGTAAGGAAAAAGTGCTAGGGAATGGCTGAATTGGCAAGGGGAGAGCCTGAGACTCAGGAGCCATCCTCAACCCTCCCTCCCCTCCACCCCAGCAGATCTAAGAAAGATCCAGATTCCTTGAGCAAGCTCTTATGGGCCTCCATCCTTCTGAAAAGACGCTGAAGATTTCTTTATGTCAGGCAGCACCTGGTCATCATGCCTCATTCTGATTCCCAAGGGTTGATAGTCTGTGTCCCCCTTCCATCAGCCCAGTTTTTGATGAGCATCTCTTAAAATCAGATTATGCTTGTGGTGCCCAGTTCTGCATTGAGAGGTGTGTGTGTCTTGGTGAATGAATAGCTAACAATAAAGCTTGCTCAAACAGGAAAGGTCAAAGGGCCATCCAGTGTTATCACCGCCGGGTAGTTTAGGTCACCTGCTCTGCAGGGGCACAAGACTGCCCCGTGGTTGTGAAACTGTACTGAGGAATCCCTGCCCCGTCTGAGATAAATTTGCAACATGTCACTCTCGGACAGCAGTTCTTTAGTTAATGAGAAACCCGTGGCTCATTTTGTTGAATAACCTTGTGGGAGATGGACATTAGAATAAATGCAACAATAAGGCCAAGTAGAGTCCTTCAGAGGTTCAAGGCTTCCCGGTCCTAGCTTCCGATACAGTTATATCACAGGTGATAACTGTGATGACAGTTCTCCATTTAACCACTCTTCTAATTTTCAAAGGGAACTTGAAGGGAGCCTGTTGTCTTTGAGACTCCACAGGGTTCCAGAGAAAGCCGGGATTCCTGCACTACACCTAGAATAACAGGACAGGCCACAGGCCAGAGGGGGCTTTCAGAGAGAGATTGGGCCGGGTTTCGGTGTAATCTGGAAGTGTCGGCCCTGGGGAGCTGTGTCCGCCTCCTCTTCGCATCCCTAGGCCCTGCTGTACATTAGGTGCCAGTGAAAGCTTGGAGAGCAAAGGGAGGAACCTGTGGAGGGATGCCAGGCTGGATCTGCTGCTATGAAGAATCCGAAGGCGGGCTGAGACCTCACGGTGCGGTTCGGGGGTGGGGGGTGGGGTCTGAGTGCTGGGTCCCGATGCGAAGGGATCCTGAGGTATGCACTAATGTGAGCTCTTGTCACCCTTGGCCCTAGAAATAAAAGAACTTGAAAACAACATCCGGAAGGCCTTGTCTTTTGACACCCGCGGGGAGGAGCACCGCGTAGCAGGCGGCGACGGCCAGCAGGCGAGCCCCGGGGAGAACGGCGAAGTGCGGCAGGGCCAGGCCAAGCGCCTGGGTCTGGATGAGTTCACCTTCATCAAGGTGCTGGGCAAAGGCAGCTTTGGCAAGGTCTGTGGCGTGCATGGGTACAACTGCTGACTTTCTCTGCCCCGTGGCGTTGCCTCATCTGTCCGATCTGAGTAAGACCAGGCTGTGAACATCTCAGCCTGGTCTTGTTGCGTCTTCCTTCCTTGTTCCGTGGAAATGGCGTGCGGCCAAGCAGGTGGGAGCCCGGGATCTGCTGCTCGTTTGCTGTGGGACTTCCAGCTAGTCACTTAACTTCTTTGGGACTCAGTTTTTCTCCTTTGTCAAATGGGGACACAGGCATCAAGTGAGGTCGTGGGTAAAAAAAAAAAAAAAAAAGGCACTTGGGAACATTTAAATTGTTTTATGTGTGCTTGGCATCCCCGTTCTCGGCGATACTAGCTAGCACTGCATTTCTTCCCTCCTTCAGAGATCCATCTGAAGTTCTGGCTGTAATTCATGACAGAGACTTTGAAAATGAACTCTGGTGGGGCACCTGGGTGGCTCAGTCGTTAGGCGTCTGCCTCCGGCTCAGGTCATGATCCCAGGGTCCTGGGATCGAGTCCTGCATTGGGCTCCCTGCTCGGCGGGAAGCCTGCTTCTCCCTCTCTCACTAGCCCTGCTTGTGTTCCTGCTCTCACTGTGTCTCTCTCTGTCAAATAAATAAAAAATCTTAAAAAAAAAAAAAAAATGAACTCTGGAATCTCTGCCCTCCGTGAACTTCGGGCTCTGAGCGAATCTGAGCATGTATTATTTGGAAAGTTAAATGCTATTTAACTGACTTTTCTGGCACTTACTAAGGGCTGTTTATCCTGCACATGTGGCAAGAGAATGAGAATAATCACCTCCTGGCTTGGATCTTGCCCTTGGTGCCGTTCTTCCTGTCCTGCCCCACACTGAGATAAGCACAGCCTTGCGGGGTGTATGTGCCCCGTGAAGCTTTCGGGGTGATCGGACTCCATTCTAGTGGCACAGTGACTTGGGGAAATAATCCCTGTTCATTTTAGAAAGAAGATGGAAGGGCAGAGGGCCCAGGATGCTGGCTAACCCTTCAGCTGAGATCCCTGATCATTCCCTTGCGCTCCGCAAAGATGGGAGTCCCTAGGAGGTGCCTTTCCACACCCTGCTCCTGGGCCCAGGCCCTGGGCCTGGCAGCTCCCAAGTCACGTGCCCTCACGTGTCCTGGGCTCTTGAAAGCAGCAGCCTGCAAATCAGCCACTTGCTGAGCCACAGAGCCGCTCTGCTGTTCCCTGAAGGGAATGGCTCTGGAAACCTCCAGGGCGTGGGCCTGCCTCCCAGCCCCTCACCTGCCCCATCTCATCCTGAGATCGCTGTAGGAGGAAGGTAACCCAAGGAGGAGCACACTTAAATGTAGAGGCTGAAGCAATCACATTCTTCAGAGACTGAGTAAATAAGAAGCTGGCCCCAGTGCCCTGGTCCAGGCGTAACGCGGGGATGTGAGCAGGTTTAATTTTGAGCAAGAGTCAAGGGAAACGAGCAGGCTCAGAGTTTCCAGGTCTACTTACCGTATAGGCAGGATGGGAACTTGGATGACTCTGGAGCATTCAGGTTGTTTTTTAGGAAAAATTGCAGCCAACATTTGAGCTACTTTTAAAGATTTTGCATTACTCGTCGGCGATGAAAGTTCCTCAGGTAGCACCCTGAATTCCTTTTTGAAGCTTCTGAGTTACCGATCTTGAGGCCTGGCAGCTCACCCTGGAATACTGGGCTTAGGAGATGGTTGTTTAAAAAGAGAAGGACTTGTCACATTGCGGAGAAATGAATGCAAAAATATCAAACGATGGGAAAACTTGAAGCTCATAGAACTGTGAATTTGCTCTCTGGAGAAGGAATCACATTCCCAGCGTTAATGCTATAGAAGAACCATGAAGGCAAACATGACAGATTTAGCTATGTAAGGACAAGTGATCCTGTTTGCTATAGAACAGAAAATCATAAAACAGGCTTAGACAAACCTCTGCAGAAAGCAAAGTGTTAGTATCGTTATATACTAACTCATACAGATTCATAAGAAAATAATATAAGACAGTAGATAGAACTAGACAGAGTTATCTTGAATATGAAACTGACAACTCACACAAATACAATTTAAGGAAAAATTTTTTAAAAAGTTCCATTGCAAGTTAAAACAGCCTTGAGGTTATATTTCACACCTGTTATATGAGCAAAAACACTTTTTAAGTGAAAACACCCAATGTGGGTACACTGCCATGAAACTAGAGCATCTCTACATTCCTAGCAGCAGATTATTTTGTACATCCTTTTTGAAACTCAAGAAATGTGCAAAATATCTAACCTTATACTCTATTTCTAAGACTTTCTAGCTTAAGGATATGCCCCCCCCAAAAGAAACAAAATGACATGTACAAAAATACTCGATCCAATTTAATTTTTAATATTTAATAATTAGGTTTCACTTAAGTGTGTAATACGAGGTAAATGGTTAAATAAATTGTAATATGTTTACTTCAATTGAGTATAAGCAACCCTGATAATGATGGTGACAATGTAGATGATAAATCCTTATTAATGTCAGTTAAAAAATATTATTTGTGCAATACTATAATTGCAAATATGACAAATGTATATGTACGTATGAATAATTCTTTCACACATGTGTGTTGAACTTCTTTTTTCTTTGCTTAGGTCCTGTGCTAGAGATGAAACATAAATAAATGAATTATAGTAGCTATATTAGGATGGGTAGTTTTTCTAAACATTTTTTAATGTTGTTATAGTATTTAAAATGAAAGAAAAAAGAAGTTAGTTTTTAAAGCCTTTGGTATTGACTTGTGTTTTTTCTTTTGATTCCATGTGTGTATAGATTGATGGGAGTGGTTTGGGTTCATTGCAGGTCATGTTGGCAGAGCTGAAAGGCAAAGATGAAGTATATGCTGTGAAGGTCTTAAAGAAGGATGTCATCCTCCAGGATGATGATGTGGACTGCACGATGACGGAGAAGAGGATTTTGGCGCTGGCGCGGAAACACCCGTACCTAACCCAACTCTATTGCTGCTTTCAGACCAAGGTATGGCTAAGAAGAAAATGGTGGGCCGCCATCTTGGGGTAGTGCTGTATGATGGGATGGCATCTTGATGTCAGATAAAAAAAAAAAATCAATTATAGACCCTCTACATTCTTTTCTCATAGGCCTTGTAAAGTGGAATGGATTCTACCCTTGAAAAGATCAGGGTATATTTGAACAGCATCCTCTTTTTTTAAGGGCATGGAATTTTCCATTCAAGGTTGTGCTTGTGGAGGGATGAGAGGGCAATAGAACTCTTTGCAGAGGTAGCTGGACAAAGCCAAATGGCTAAACCCAGTATTTGCTCCTTGGAAAAACCAACAGGCGTGGTTAGTCCTTGCTCCTAACTTTCTATCACTAGGCAAATCACTTAAGTTCCCTGTTGCCTTCAGGTCAGATAAAAAGGAGTGAAGGCCGCCCTAACCACTTCTGACTTGTATAATGTCATAGGAGGCAAAGGCTGTGGGCAAGTGCTTACCATGCCCTGGCGAAATACAAATATAAGGTGGCGTTTTAAATTTACCGTGTAGGAGCCTGGGAACCAGAAGGTGGCAGTAAAGAAACGAAAATAATCTGTAACAGCATTATGGAGTCTGACCTATGAGTATCATAACTGATTTTTTTAACTTATTCTTAGTTAAGAAGAGAAATGCCAACATTCTTCATGAAGCTCGTATTTTATTACCCCTTTTTGGAGAAAAAAGAAAGTTAAAGTCCTTGAGGATGCCCTATGGGTCTGTAGCCCTTAGCTTCTTGAGAAGGCACAGGCGACTTCATCCGAAACTCCTCCCTGTGCCTATGTGGAGCCCCGACAGTTAAGGGCGCCATCTTGGAGAGACGATCCCTTGCCCCTTGGCATCCTCCCATCTCTACGTCACTGTGATGACATTCTTCCACTTTGAATTCAATAATTACTCATTTGGTCATTTGGCAAAATTTTATTTTATTGTATTTGATTGAATTCTTCCAGTGTGCCAGGTGTGGAAATATAGTGGTAAGCAAGGCCCAGTCTCTGACCTCAGGGACTTTACAGTCTCTTTGGTATACTGTTTCTCAAAGGGTATTTCTCTGAACTTTCATCACTTGAGAAACTCTAAGCATAAAGGACTCTGTAGCCCACGGTTTGGGAAATTGCCATCTGACCTCCTTTAGACTGTCTCGTGACATACACTTGCTTATTGAAGTCCCTGAGGAGAACTGCAATGGGACAAAAAAATCACCTTTATTTAATATAGTATTTTCTAATTATTTGGTCTCAAGCTCCATCCATACCACTACCTACTCCACACTGAGAAATGGTGATCTACTGGCATTTTTCCTATCCCTCCAATCTTGGAGAATCTTAGGAGAATAAGAAATACCTTCTGAAAATCTGGAAATCCCTTTTCCAAACAAGTACAGGACCCATTGGCAATCCTTGTTTTGGACATGTTTTATGGAATGCCTAGTATTTGTGGGTCTATGCATGTATGTGCACATACGCAGAGCCCAACATGAGAAAAGAGAATCATATGGTCAGTGTTCTTTTCTCTACTTTTTGCTCCATTGAGAAAATCAGATTTCAGAGGAGTAGAAGTCTTTTGCCCATAAGATACTCTGTTTTGGCCAAGACGGACTTGGCATCTGGTCTCTGGAACTCCCAGTCCACTGGACCTTGCCCTGATACCACACTGATATGCTCTCTTGCCTGACCCAGAACAGTGTCCCTTCTGTTGGGGGAACTTTCCCCCTCTTTCCCTACCCCTAACGGGTAGCCATCTCTTCCACTATCTGTGGTGGTTTCCTGGGTATGGATCCACACAGGTGTTTTTTTCTTTGGACACATTGCCAAGAGGCCCAATGTCCTTGGGGAGCCACAGTGGAGGGTCAGCTTTCCTACACCTCTTGGTGAACGAGTGAGAGAATGAATATCTTCCATGTCAGCAGTGTTCTCCTCTGTATATTGTAGAACATCAAGGCTAAGCTTCCTCATTGTATGGCAGCTTTTGGAGCACAAAATGGTGTTGAGTAACACCATGGATTTCCTTTATGACAGAACAATAACCAAACTGACATGGAGATTAGGATCTGGGTGGCTGAAGAGTGGGGTTGGGGAGAGAAGGGACTTTAGTAGTTCAGAGATTTACCTTTTTCTCAGGCCAGTATCAGATAGCCACAGTTACAGGAGTGACTTTGCCCCACCTCTGCCATACCACCATTGTTTGGGAGAACAGTAGCGCACCCCACTTTACACAACAGATGTATGTTCATCTAACATGTCAAAAGGGAATCCTATTTCAACCTCACTGAAGGACCTTAGCTTACTAATGAAAGCAATCTTAGGAAGAATCATTTTCTAAACCCGCAACATCTAGAAAATGTGACTTTTCCTATCACAACCAGTAGTCATGGTTTTAAAGAGTAGCTATTATTCATTCTTCTAACTATGAGGTAGGTGCTGGCTCTGGGCTTATCAGCAAAAAAATGGAGGGTTTTGCTCCCTAAGCGATGGTGAGTTATACTCCTTCTGTAAGCAAACGGCAGCAAAGAGCATGGTGTGGGATGTTAAAACCAGGAGACTCAGAGGAGAGGTGCTCTTGGAGTTTGGAGTAGGGTGAGAGCTCAAGCCAGGCTTTGAGGAGGGGAGGATTGGGCCCCAGTCGGGGCTGGGAACGGGAGCCAGGCTCAATCCCCATAGCTCCGTCCTGCTTTAGTTTCGCTTTTCCTGAAAAGAAAGGACAATTCCTCTGAGTTACCCTGAACCTGGTTTCAACTAAGACTCTAATACACAGTTAAGGAATGTGAGATCTGATTGCAGGCCTATTAAGATTTCTTTCACTCTTGTTTTATTCTGACACACAAAGCAGCAATAACGTTAAGTCGGGTTTAATTATTTTTAGGTGAGGCTTTGTTTTTCAGTGTATAGGAAGAAAGGGCCCCCATGGAAACACGCTTTGAGAACTTCCTGATGGTTTGCACATAGCTTCAGGCCACGCACTACACGGGTGACCTGACAGGACTTAGATGTGTGTAACGTGTGGGTGCCTGTCCGGTGTGGTGACCACTGGGGATGACTGTGTAAATCCATTGGTGCCAGTCATGATGTCAAGTCATGAATTAGGTCTGGTCTCCACAGCCTGCTGTGAAGATACGGTTCAAGGGTGATTGATTTGGCCTTTTCTATGCCTACTGACTACTTGCCGTTGGTTCATGTACCCTGATCGTTCTCCAAGGGATCTGGAAAGAAGAAAAGCAAATGACAATGCCTGAACAACAGCAGGAAGGAGAGGAAGAGTGGAGGGTGTTTGGGAGATGATGAGCAAAATTCCTGCACCTGTGAGATCTGATGATTTGTAGAGAGAAGATGGAAATACAGTCAACCCTAGGCCCACACGGGTTCGAACTGGCCCCTTACATGCGGGTTATTTTCGAAATAGTACAAGACTGTAAACATATCTCCTTTGCTTCACGGTTTTCTTAATGACATTTTCTTTCCTCTCACTTTATTGTAAGAATACAGTATATAAAACATGGAATCTACAAAATATGTTAATCGACTATGTTCTCAGTAAGGCTTCTGTTCAACAGTAGACTATTGGTAAAGCTTTGGGGGGAGTCAAAAGTTATATGGGTATTTTTGACCATGCGGGGGCTTGGTTTCCCATCTGCCGCGTTGTTCAAGGGTATACCGTGCGGTTAACCCGCTTCCTTGGGCCGGGCACCCTGCTAGTCTCTACAGGTTATGGGCTTAGTCAAAGTCAGGGCTTAGGGAGAAGAGCAACTTCAGGAACTGCCTTTTCAGGCTTCTCCCTCACCCACAGAAATCTAGGGATAGGAGAGCCACTGAGTGATGGGCTTGTTTTTGCTTTTGTTTTTGTTTTTGTAGTTAAAGGAAATAAAATTCTCAGGCATTTTTAGATTCTGTGTACAATCCCCATTGTGAAATCACCGCTTCCGACTGGATCCCATAAAATTTGTCTTGAGTAATTTCATCCATGATTTTTTCCTCTTTAAAAATATTAATCTCTACCTCGTCGCCCCCATCCCCCACCCTTTGGCATTTCCCGCCAGGCCTGGGAAGCTAGCTCCTGGAGGGCTCTGCCTCTCTCAGCTGCCGTAAAGGAAACAGAGGGTGAACTCCTAGAGAATCTCCCTTGGCCAGCCTCCCTCGCTGCCCTGGGGGAAATGCAGAATGGAAAAATCCTTAAAAAGCAACTGGAGACATTTTTCAAATGAGTTTTAATAAGCTGTGTGAGTGTGGGGTGAGAACTGCGGAGAAGGAGTGTTGACAATGGTAGGGGAAAAATTACAGTTGCAAGGAACCTTGATGTTTATTTTGATCATTGACTCTGTAGGACAGCAAGCACAAAAGCAGAAAACAAAGTAAAAAATTTGGCCACTGGTAGTTTGTTTTTTTTTTTTGAAAGAGATGACTCTGTCAGATTAAGTCGAAAAAGAGCCAAGAAACCATTGAATGAAGTATGTCTCCTACTAGATAGAGCCTGCAGTCTGAAGTGGCCGGATGTGGAAGGGGCTGGAGGGGTTTTGATTGGATCTGGTGACTCACAAAAGGAGATTGATACGTTTAGCACCATGAGTTGGTCTGTGGGTCAGGCTGCCACCTGGAAATCAAGATGCTATCAAATCAAACTAGTTGGTGGGGGGAGGGTAAACGCTATGCTCTTGAGGAGGGATGGTCTGAGGCCTGTGGAGGGCTGGTGAGGATTGAGAGAGAGGGAGACATGGCGAGAGAGGGAGAGAGAAATAGAACGTGTGTGTGTGTGTGTGTGTGTGTGTGTGGATGTGTCTGTGTGTGGACCAGCCAGGCATGCCCCAGCCAGTTAGAGGAGATAAGAGTTTCCATAATCAAGCAAGGCTTCATGGAGCAGAAGGATCTGACTCAGGTCTTGAAGCATACCAGGATGCCTTCTGCCTGATGAAACAAAAGGTAATAGAGTTAATTAATGCTCACATGCCCCCAGGACAGAGAGGTATGCATGTTGGCTCTTAATCTATGATGCTTCTGCCTCTTTGCCTCTAAGGAAACCTTGCATTTGATAGGGACAGGACAGTTGCTTTTAAAAATACCTTCACTTCTGTTAGCCACTGCACATGTTCCTAAACATCTCGGGGAGGCAAGGATGGTCACTTGTCTTTTTCAGGTGGGAAACTGAGGCCCAGCAAGGCCTTCCCACTTGACTGTAATAGAATTCAGATTAGAATGGAGATTCCCCGACAGCCCTTGCTCACACATTATTCTGTCTGCTTCTCTGAGCTCCTTCCTGCTGTTCAGATTCTCTACTTCAGATAGCCTCATCTCTAAACCCCTCTCCCCAGTCTCCATTTGCTGTCACACATTGCTGTCAGAGAAAGGGTCTGAAGATGATAGCCCTGTTTTACTTGGACTCCGTGAGATTGAAATAAAACCAAACAAACAAAAACAATGCCCCCTAAGCTGGCAAGTGTAGCAGGATCCATCAAACTGTTTCTGGAAATGTGTCTGCTTTCTGGAAGTACAAGAGAGAAGGGAGGAGAAACAGCACATGGGCACAGGAATTATGGATCTTTCTCTACTTAATGGGGTAATATCCTGACAAAACCATTGTCCGTTGAATATATCCTATGCTGAAGATGCACTGAATACCCCTAACCTACCAAACATGATAGCTTAGCCCAGCCGACCTTAAATGTGCTCAGAACGCTCACGTTAGCCTACGGTTGGGCAAAGTCACTTGACACAAAGCCTATTTTACAGTAAACTGGTGAATATCTCCTGTGACTGACTGAATACTGTACTGAAGTGGGAAAACAGAATGTTTGTATGCATCCAGATTGGTTGTAAGTACACAGGTTGTTGGCCCTCACGATCAAGTGTCTGACTGGGAACTGGGTGGGACTCACTGCCCCAGCTCAAGAGAGTACCGCATATCACTAGCCTGGGAAAAGGGCAAAATTTGAAGTACGGTTTCTACTGAATGTGTATTGCTTTCACATAAATTGAACCATCGGAAGTCAGGGACCGTCCGTATATTCAAAATGGGCTGGAGTAGGATGAGGTCCTCACACTTGTCCACTCGGCCATCACTTAGGGAGCACCCACTGTGTACCACGCCATGGGCGTTGAGGTGCCATGCTACCTGCCGAGGGAGCTCATGGTGAACAAGGTAGTTACGTTTCCCGACCTCGTGGAACTTGAAGCCTCACTGGAACATGTTCATTACACCACAGTGTGGAAAGTGCTAGCCTGCATCTCCTGCCCAGGACTCATTGCTTTGTTTTCTTTCAGAAACTGCTGTCCTTGGCTTTTAAAAACATAATATTTTATTATCACAAAGAATTTTTTCTCAATTGTAGAAAATTTGGAAAATTTGGTAAAGAAGAGGTCAAGAAAATAAGAATGATTCTAATGACCAGTCACATTTTGATGTATTTTGAGTGTAAAAGTACTTATCTGTTTATACATCTGTATTTATAAACTTGGTATCATGGTCTACATGATGAACAGTTTCATCAGGGGATACAGTGTAACTGTTCCTGCTATCACTAAATATTCTTCAATCAAATGATTTCTGAGGTCACTACCATATGTGAGGGCCTCTTGTAGAAAAATGCTGCGTTTGGGGGTTGCAGGTCGCCAGTCCATGCTTGGCTCCCTGCGGAGCTGATGTTAGCGATAAGTGAACCAGAAGGCACTGCCCAGGGATGGCTTTTGCCTCTCTGCCACCGAACTCCCTCTCTATGTTTCTCTCTCTCTGTAACATCAACTTGAGTACAAATTGTAAATCATCTATTTGATGTCGACACATGGCAGAAGAGATTTACACTCCTTTGACTTTCCGTACATATGTATACATGTTCGTCTAGTAAATACTCTTCACCACCAGGGAATATACTTGTGCATTCTCCTAAATTATTGGCATATTATTCTTTTTTCCTTTCTTTAGAACGGGAGAGAGGGGGTATGGCAGAGGGAGAGCGAGAGAGAGAATCTTAAGCAGGCTCCACACCCAGCACGGAGCCCAAAGCGGGGCTTGATCTCACGATCCTGAGGTCATGACCTGAGCCGAAATCCAGAGTCAGACGCTTAACCGACTGAGCCACCCAGGCGCCCCTATTTGCATGTTCCTCTAAGCTGTAGGTTTCGAAGTCGGCTTTATGGAGGTGCTGTGTGTGTGTGTGTGTGTGTGTGTGTATGCACGCACGTGCACATGCGTCTAGACACACGGACTCTGGACGTGCTGTGGCAAGAGCATCTTCACTCTCCTCTTCCTGCTCCATTGGGAGCAACCCCACTTTTAATTGCTTCGCACAGTAGTATTCCAAAGTAAGATATCATTTGAAGAAAGAATTTCATCTAAAACAAAAAACAAAAACCAAAAAAACCCGCAGTTTAAAACCACTGTACGTTCCGAGAGTCTGGAGGAAATCGTGATGATTTTTACCTTCCCGTATACAATGTGATGTGTGTAGACAGCCGCTGTGCCTGAAGGCTTCCATTACAGATGTCCTTTCATTGTTAAAACGGGCACATTCCTGAGAGGTAGAGATGGAATTTTTGGAAGCAGATTCTCTCTCATATTCTCTGTGAGTGCTGTCTCTAAATTGGTTGGATGAGTAATGGAAGTGTTTAGAGAAAACAGTACTGCGAAGCATGTGTATAAAACACTTCGGCTCACTGGGGATGGTTTCCCACCAGGGAGAAGGATTGAGAGAGAGAGAGTGAGAGCGATAGAGGGAAGTAGATAGAATGTGAGAAGGATAGGACACTCCTGCAATGATGAGAAAGTTGGTCAGGAGGGTCTGTACCAGCAGCTTACCTGGTGCCATTGGCAGATAGCAGGGAGCGCAACTCTTCTGTTCAAGGAGAGGAGATATAATAGACATCAGTTAGCAACTGGGAATAAAGATGGTATGTGATGAGAAGGGGAGAGGCTTCTACTTAACGAGCCCCTTCTGTGTGGCAAGCCTTGTGCAAGAACTAACATAATAAATCTTATACAAGCTTCATGGGGTGTGGTGCTGGTGCCATGTCTGTGGGCAGATGAGGAAGAGGTCAGGGTGCTCAGCAGCTTGGCCTGGCTCACACAGCTAGCTAAGTGCCAGAGCTGGGACTCAGACCAGCAGTCCCCACCCTCGCCTCCTGGGGGCGAGAAGGGCTGCTGGGGAGGAGGGTGGAGGGCTCAGGTGCCCTGTGGGGAGTCGCTGCGTGGAGGTGAGGAGCAGAGCACAGGGAGCTGCAGGGAAGGAGAGGTTTGCAGGCACAGTCCTCCAGTGTAGGGAGAGCGATGACCATGCTGGAGCAGGAGGCCTGCAGTGGGAAGGCGTGAGAAAGACCCTTTAGGGAGGAGATTCTGGCTGCGCTGTGGAATTCTTACACTGCCAGCAAGGAGTTTGGGCTTATTCTGGAGAGAAAGTGTTCCTTGGAGGTCTTATAGGAAGTGAGGATTTGAAAGCACAGTGTGGCAGCTCTGGGGGGCATGGATGAAAGGGAGAAAGGTACAGCAGAGGTACCGGGAAGGAAGCTGTTTCAGTAACCCCCACGTGTCCAGAGGCAGTAGGAGAGAACTTCTGAAGGAAGAATCACCACAGGCCATTTGATGTCCCCTGTGCATCTAGAAAGGCTGGCCTGCTTGTGAAGGAAGTAGAGGGTGCCATTTGATACTCTAGAAAATATGGATGGGGTAACCCTGGCCTGATGAGAAACGTGGACTTAGATCGCTGCCCGTCAGGTTCAGTGACCTGCACCGTTCCCAGATGTCCTTTGCTCACAGTCCAATGGGTACACAAGGATCAAATTTAAATAAAAAGTTTTATCTTAAAACCTAACACCAGAGGTCCAAGCCCTCAAACCTATTCACCAAACAAAGCCAGTTTCCTCAATGGTTGACGTCAGACCTCCTGCCTCCGTCCAACACCATCTGTTGAGCTTCAGGATTTACTTTTTTTTTTTTTTTTTAGTGTGTCTATTTTTAGATTCATATTGAATTTTGATAGTGGACTGATGTTGTTTTCCATACGGGGCGTTTTGTAGATGCCAGTCTATTGAGATTACTTAGCTTAAGCAATAGGCTTTCCTCACATAACCTGACCTTTTGTTCCAATGATCTCAGATGCTTCAGATGGCCCTGCTTGGCCCTTAATGCTTTGACTTTGAGATCTTGCCAAGTGGTGGGTATGTCCCATTCAGCTCTTTGTGTGTGTTTGGGCCCTGTTGATTTGTAGGGGCAATGGGATCTAGGAAAGAAGGCACTGTGAGTCAGGAAACTCTGGTTCTTGCTCTGGTTCTGCCACTGAAGCTTACTCTGGGGTATTTCTCATGGCATTGATTTCCTTACTCATAGTAAAAGCTGGGGGAGGACACACACACAGGGATAGACAACGTGATCTACAAGATTCTAAAGATCTCTGAAAATGTGACTCACTGGGAACCATACACAGGACCCTTCCAGACTTGCTTGTTGCTAATGTGAGTGAGAGAAAAACAAGGGTGAAATCAGTGAACAGGGCTTCTATTTAGTGTTTCTTTTTCAAAGCTCGATTCAGTAAACACTTCCTTCTACCTTGATCAGAGCCTTTATGTTCACAAGGCTATCCTTCTACATCAGGGTTCCAAATTCAGACATACTCTCAATGACTAATGGTCACACATCAGAAGAACTACCAGGAGGTATTATAGTCGTCCCTCTAAAGCATAGCACAGTTTCTAGCACACAGCAGGCATAAATTTTAGCTTCTGTCATATTCAGTTATCAATTTCAATATCCTTTACAAAGACAGATGCCAAACTGGACAAAGTTTTGTCGTGCTTCACTTGCCTATAAGGATGACCTCTCCTGACCAGTTGGCCAACTGTTCATGAAACCAAGTTGAAAAACCATTGTTGGTAAATTTGACCCCCGGGCACACTAGCTCCATGGAGAGAAAATGCATATTACCTATCCCCTAACCTGAGCCCAGATTGTCCTTGACTATAGCTATGGCCCATTCTCTTAATTCACCTAGTCCTCTCACAAGTACATCACGAGGGAGACCTTCAAGTAAGAGATGACTGAGAGCCATCCTTTTAGAAGAAGTCTGTGTTCGGCTATAAGATGAATGCTCTGTTTTATCCTTTTTCTTTTTTTTTTTTTTTAAGATTTTATTTATTTATTTGACAGAGAGAGACACAGTGAGAGAGGAACACAAGCAGGGGGAGTGAAAGAGGGAGAAGCAGGCTTCCCGCCGAGCAGGGAGCCCGATGCGGGGCTCGATCCCAGGACGCTGGGATCATGACCTGAGCTGAAGGCAGGCGCTTAACGACTGAGCCACCCAGGCGCCCCTATCCTTTTTCTTAATTATTAAATCTTAATGGTAAAATATAATACATTTAGAAGTGTAACTAGTTAATGTGTGAGGAACATGCCTTTGGTTGTGTGTCCCTGGAAGTTAGGTAGTTCATCCTTCTGACTGCCCAACCCATAGCTTGAACTAGGTCACCGTGAAGGTGGCTTCTGCAGAGCTCCTCTAAATGCTTTGTTTCATCCACAAGATTCTAGGGAAGCTTTGCTGGACCCTTTGTCTCCTTCCTGTCACTGAGGTGGTGGGCAGAGGGGGTCACATATTGGGGCTGGCTCCCCAGTGTGGTTCCAGTAAAGAACATTTTGGACCCAACTGAACATCTTGGACCCAACTGCTCTTCTGATGGTTTGTCTTTGGAGGCCGCTGTTGTCTGAGAGAGGGGAGCGGGGGTCATTTAGGTGGGCTAGTCATCACCTTCCATTTCAGGGCCGTCCTTGGCTTAATAATGACAATCATAGCAAAAATTTCTATAAGACTCATATTCCAGGTTCAGCTTCAAACATTTTATGTATGTTAACTCATTTAATTTTCAAGTCAACCCTCTGAGGTAGGCCTCTTATCCCAAGGACAGGTCACACAGCTGGAAGTGGCAGAGCCTGGATTTAATTCAAACTCACTTGGCTTCTAGAAACTTCATTTTGTCTGAGTATCCAGGGGAGATTAGGCTTTTGAGGATGGAGAAACACAAACCAAACTCCCAAAGACCAAGGTGTAAATAAAATGGCAGTTGGTTGATTTAGGGTTGGGTGACTACTCATCTCTGTTGCCCAGGGCACCCTGGAATAACTCTTTGGGGGTGGTATTTTAGGCAATCTGATTTGTATTGGGAGAGCAATGGAAGGAAAAACAGACCCTCTTCTTCCTGTTACAAGAACTTTTTTTGCGGAGGTGATAGGAAGTTGAAACATCCACTTTTGACCCCCATCAGGGCATTTTGTTTTCTCATGATGTTCCAGGGAGAGTATTAGCAGGGATCACAGAATTCTGTCATTCAGCCCAGGGTGTGACAGCAGGTACAAATTAACTCCTTTGTTGGGTCAATATGATATTTACTTGGGATTCATCAGCAGTATGTAATCCATTTTATCAGCAACACTCATGTACAGGTTGCTAGGGAACTAAGCTCATTACCCAGCCCTGGCTCTCAGAGCAGAGCTGCCTGGCTCTAAGCCTTGATTTGGGCCTGGCTGACTGAGACCTACACGAGTGGTAATGGGGTTTGAGGTCTTCCCTGGTCCTCTAGAAGGAGCATGGAGGGTGCAATATGGTAAGAGTCTGAGAAGGGAGTGGTTGGGGAAAACGATGCCTTTGTTCTTAGCATTTCTTCCACTATTTATCCAGCCCACAACCCATTTTGTTTTGTTTTGTTTTGTTTTGGTTTTCAGATCATAGGTTAAATCCAACCCCCTTTATCAAGTCCTAATTTATGAAGGTTTCCTAGATTCAGCGAAGTGAACACTAGAAACGCACAAACACAACCAAATGAAGCACATTGCTGTTAGTGTGGCAATAATTCCCTAGTCTAATTCACTCTGACTTTTTTCCTTTGGGGGAATTTATTAGAGATACGGGAAGCATTTCTTGATGTACATAAACTGGAAATGAACCACACAAAGAAGGACAAGCAAGTCTACTAAAAGAAAACTTGAAAATAAAATCTGACCTTTTAAGAAAAAAAAATATATATATATATATATATATATATAGGTGTGATTGTTCACCTTACAAAAGCCAACTCCTTTTTTTTTAAATTTTATTTTATTATGTTATGTTAGTCACCATACAATACATCATTAATTTTTGATGTGGTGATCCACGATTCATTGTTTGCATATAACACCCAGTGCTCCATGCAGTATGTGCCCTCCTTAATACCCATCACTGGCCTAACCCATCCCCCCACCCCCCTCCCCTCTGAAACAAACCCCAGTTTGTTTCCCAGAGTCCATAGTCTCTCATGGTTCATCTCTCCCTCTGATTTCCCCCCTTCATTTTTCCCTTCCTTCTCCTAATGTCCTCCATGCTGTTCCTTATGTTCCACAAATAAGTGAAACCATATGATAATTGACTTTCTCTGCTTGACTTATTTCACTTAGCATAATCTCCTCCAGTCCCGTCCATGCTGATGTAAAAGTTGGGTATTCATCCTTTCTGATGTCTGAGTAATATTCCATTGTATATACGGACTACATCTTCTTTATCCATTCATCTGTTGAAGGGCATCTCGGCTCTTTCCACAGTTTGGCTATTGCGGACATTGCTGCTATGAACGTCGGGGTGCATATGGCCCTTCTTTTCACTACATCTGTGTCTTTGGGGTAAATACCTGGGAGTGCAATTGCTGGGTCATAGGGTAGCTCTATTTTTAATTTTTTGAGGCACCTCCACACTTTTCCAAAGTGGCTGTACCAACTTGCATTCCCACTAACAGTGTAAGAGGGTTCCCCTTTCTCCACAATCTCTCCAACATTTGTTGTTTCTTGCCCTGTCCATTTTTGCCATTCTGACTGGTATAAGGTGGTATCTCAATGTGGTTTTGATTTGAATTTCCCTGATGGCTAATGATGATGAACATTTTTTCATGTGTCTGTTAGCCATTTGTATGTCTTCTTTGGGGAAGTGTCTGTTCATGTCTTCTGCCCATTTTTTGACTTACTATTTGTTTTTTGGGTGTTGAGTTTGAGAAGTTCTTTATAGATCTTGGATACCAGCCTTTTATCTGTAGTGTCATTTGCAAATATCTTCTCCCATTCTGTGGGTTGCCTCTTTGTTTTGTTGACTGTTTCCTTTGCTGGGGCAGTAGGCACCCTCCTGCACACGGGAGGGTCAGTCCTCTCACATGTGAAGGACTTCGTCGCGGGAGGAAGAGCCGTGGATCCCATTTCCATCAGGAGCGCAGTGGTGAGAGCCCATCTGCATCAATGAGATGGGCTCTGTGTGCTCATGTCATTCTGTGACAAGGAACGAACTCGTCTGAGGTATATGTAAAGAGCTTTATTTTTTTTTTTTTTAAAGATTTTATTTATTTATTTGACAGAGAAAGACACAGCGAGAGAGGGAACACAAACGGGGAGTGGGAGAGGGAGAAGCAGACTCCCCGCCGAGCAGGGAGCCCGATGCGGGACTCGATCCCGGGACTCCAGGATCATGACCTGAGCCGAAGGCAGTCGCTTAACCAACTGAGCCACCCAGGCGCCCTGTAAAGAGCTTTAAAAATGATGGCTATCTAGTAAGTGCTGTCAATATGCCAGTTGCTTTTATTTTTGGCTTCTAGAAAACCTCGTCTGAGACCAGTCTGGATGTTTATGTCATTCAGGTCCTCCCATCCAGCTGCACGCCCCCCCCCCCCCCCCCCCCCCCCCCCCCCCCCCCGCCCACTCAGTGTTGATCTCTGCAGGTTAGGTTTAAACCACATTAATGGGGGCGGAGATCAGCCCCTGGTCTTGGGAACTGGAGAGAGCCTGGCGTTCTGGTACCAGGTCAATACAGGAAGGCAGTGTCTTGTATATGCCGCAAGATGGAACAAATTGGGTCCTCCCCCAAACTTAAAAAAAGATACATAGATGCTTGTGTCTCAAAAACTGTGTGATGCCTGTCCATCTATATCCCCAGAAGGATGGATTCTGTTCAGCTCTTTGAGTTCCTGGTTAATGCCTGAATCGTGAAGACACTAAGTTCAGCATAAAATACAGACATTCTGATGCTTTGTAGAAAATGATGTGAACAGTTTGCAGGATTATGCGAGTAAAAAACCCATTCAATCCAAATGGGCATTTTTGCGGGCGGAAAAAGGTACAGTTAGAGGGCTTTGAGAACACCTATACAAATTGTTCAAAGGTTACGGGAAAGACATGAAACTTAAAATCCTATTCCATAAAAGGGACATTTAGACTTCATCGGTAAGGAAGGGCAAGAATAGGAGCGTGAACCATTGGACAAAACCAGAAAGAAACACAGAATGTGCAAAAATATTAAGAATTTGGTACTTGGTGGGGGAAAGCCTCCTTTTGGAAGAGGGTATCATTTGGAAGGCCTGAATGCATTCCTTTGATGTTTGAATCTACCAAAAAATGTCATTTTGCTGTAAGGGAATTATATTTGAATTGAAAAGGTGAGGAACTGGCCACAGCTTAAGTAAGTGTGGCAGGCGTTTCACATGCAAGGGTATAGGAATAGAATGAATCGATTCAGTTGCTGTGTCATTGATATTGCAGGGAGAATGTTTGAGGGATGCTTTATAAGGGTGCTTTTAAAAGACAATGAGTGAGCCTCCCCCCTCCCCCCCTTAAGAATGGAGACCCAAGCTATAAGAGCTGGTGATTAAAAGGGGAGGACATGCAGACAGAAGATGCAAGTCCCAGAAAGACACATGTAGCATGCTGCATTTACCGAAAGTCCCCAAACAGAAAAAACCCAATATATTCTTCAGAGAGACACGCACAGTGATGAAACCGTAAAAAAAACAAACAAGGCAGTGGTTACCCTTACCCTTGGAGGGGGAGGGAGGGGCAAGCTCCTGGCAGAGAGGTTTAAAGGGGGCTGCTGAGGACCAGCAAACATTTTCTCTTTGTCAGGCTGCGTCATGGCTAAAAGGGGGTTTGTTTTATTTGGTTATTCTTTAAGATACATCTACTTTATGTATCCTTCTGTAGGTATATTTTATAATGGAAGGGGGGAAGGGTAGAACACGATCATGAAAGTATCCAAACTACCATAGATGTTAGCATTTTAAATGATAATATCCCCTCCTCCCCCCAGAAAAATTCTCCCTGTAGTAAGAACTGAGCTTGAGGACAATGTCTGCATATCATTATTTTGCCACCATAGTCTTGATTTTCCTGTTGTCTTTGGCAGAGAGGTCTGTCTCAAGGACAGGAAGTGTGGCAGCTGATCACATGGTCAGTTTAGCTGGAAGGATAAAGCACAGTCCCTGTCTCCTTCCCAAGACCAAGGCCAAGATGGGGCTGAAACCTCGGGATTATCCCAGGTGGAATGCTGGCCCGCATTTAGCCCAGCCTGGGGACACACGGGCCGAGAATTCTTAAGGGGTACCCTAGCCAAGCCTTGCCCTTTTGGCATACAGCTCTGATTAGGGGAGAAATCTCTCCTAGTTTCCACAACTTTGGCGTTTCTCAGCATTTTTTTAAACCATGTTTTGTAGCTAAGAAGATGTAGTCAAACATTTCATTCGGCACTTTATATTATGAAAACCAGAGACCTCTTTCCATTTTCCATCAACAAAATTTTGTGATAAATTAACTCTGCTTGGATGCTGTGTATGTGCATGTTCTTTCTGGATTCTGACACATCTTCTGTGGAGGCCCATGCCCCTTCCTGGGTCACCCTCCCCTGTGCCTACCATCGGTTTTCAAGTAGCTTTCCTCACTGCCGTCACCAGCAGCAAACATTTACAGAATGTTTTCTAGAAGCCAAAAATAAAAGCAACTGGCATTTTGACAGCACTTACTAGATACCCATTATTTTTAAAGCTCTTTACATATACCGATTGATAATGCTTGCAGGGGACCTATGAGGTAGGTCTCCTGAGATCCAGAAAGACCTTTCCCCAATAGTACACAGTCCATAAGTGGTAGAACTGGGATTTGAACCCAGGCAGTCCCCACTCCTTTGTCTGTGTGCTCACCATTCCACCATGCAGTCTCAGGTCATATGCCAACAACTTTATAGGTGTGATTTACTCTAACCACACCTCTGACGCTTTCCCATTTCCCCATTTTACAAATAAGCATACTGAGATGCAGGTTTGAACAGTGGAGGTAGCCACGAAAGTGGCTTGGAGATGGGACCTTTGAGGATCTTGTTTGTTCATTACTCCCCACCCCCATTCCTTCACCCCCACTACTGACAACCCTCCACCCCCCCCTTCCCCGGGGGAATGAGAGTCCTCCCTGTCTCTCCCTCCCCCCAGTTCTGGGGTGAGGGACTCCTGTGACAGGAGGAAAACAGATCCTGGAGCGAGGGCATGAGCAAGCCTGTTCATGTGTTGCTAATTGCTCGAACATCATGGAAAGGAGTTTGTCTTATTATGGGTTTTTTGTGGGAAAGCTTTTCATATAATGTTGGCTGACTCCTGAGCCTCAAAGTAAACAACTACATCATCCTGTACAGAGAGCGTCAGGAAAAAGGAAACTGCAAGAAAATATCAGACTCCTCTGGCTCACTTGGCTCACTCTCTCTTCTTTTTTTAAATATAAGTGGGGGAAATTATGTTTAGGGGGATTTGCTGGGGTCCTTGTCACAGAAGGCTTCGCGAATAATGACCCCCTTCCCAAGCTGCATATTTGAGTCAGTGTTTCCCACGCCGTGTGTTCTTCTCAGCGCCCTGCCTGTGATGTCAGGAGGAAAGTCCACCCACAAAGCATGGGCTAGGAGATTCTGTAAGCCCATTAGAAAGTTAAGGCCTTCCCATCAGGGACTGGTGAAAAGTCCTCACTTACAAAACCTCTGGGTGGTTGAGGGGGGTGACCAAGTTGACCATTCTTTGTGGTCCTCATATCCGGGGAGGTAGGGGGAGACGGGCATGTTCACTTCTGTCTTCCATCTAAGAACGTGGACCATATTCTAGGCATCCCCCATGTACCTGGAGAGGGTGAGGACATACTCAAACACAGCAGACCTGCCAAAAAAACAACCTCATTTTCTCACCAGTCCCTCAGCCATAAATCTCCTGTGGATGGATGATATCCACGTCCTTTACACCCACACAAGGACTCTCCGGAGGGCCTTTCTGGTTGCGTAATCAGACTTCGGCTTTTCCTGTCATCGCAGGGCCCCTGAGGGACTGTGGTATTGGGTAGTGGTGGGTGGAGGGGAAGGGAACTAAGAGGGTCAGAAGACACAATTGTCACAATGCCCCGTGGGCTTTTCCAGCCATGCACCGAACCTGGAGCTTCTCTCGCATGTGTTCCTTCTGAAAAGCAGGGGCATCCTCCGGAGGTGACTGGGGCATTTAACAAGATGTCAAGTCATGGCTACCTTTAGGATCATTGAAATGTGTGTGTGGTAGGGTTGCCGCCAGGCCGACACTTTTCTGCAGCAGACTATAACTATGCTCCAGCAAAAAGGAATTGTCCCCTAAAGTGACTGTACCCACTTCCCACTTTCTCCTACTCCTGTGTGATGTGAGATAGTCCCTGTCTTCCTGTCCCACAGACTCGAGGCTCCTTGCCATCTTTGTCATCCATGGAATCCATTTCTTCTCCCCGAAAATAGTTTTCATTTTGTGTTTCCTCTTCTGATAGATGGGAGCCTCTCCGGGGTGTGTATCTTGCACTCATTCTGTATCCATCACTCGTTACCTGTAGGGCATCCTGTGTTTGAGCTGCCTCCTTGTGAATGACAGGAGTAACAGTGCTCCCCTCAAAGGGCTGCCATGAGAATTGCGCGGGGACGCATATGGCCTTTAGCACGGTGCCTGGCAGGTGCATGCAGGCAGCTCCTTGGCTGCTTTGCAGAGTCCTTTGTTGGCTACATCACCTCCATTTACCTTCGGCAAACCTCTGAGATAGGTAGGGCAGTGGCATATTTTCCTTTGAGAGATGAGGAAACCGGCCCATGAATCAGTGAGGGGTCTTCTCAAGGGCTTATCGTTCACGAAGAGCTGGGGCTGGAACAGAGATGTTTCCGCGCCTGCTCAGTGCTCCTCCTCCTGGCCACATGCATCTTGGGGGCCATGGGGAGAGAGCACAGCCTTTGCCTACGGAATGAGCCGCAGCACCTGGCTTCTGCCTACCCCTCTGCTCTCAGAATGGACGTGAGTTTGCTGGCGAGACTTGCCCTCGTTATGGTCAAGCCTCCTCCTTACCCCCCAGCCTTCTGGAAACTTCCCCTCTGCTGGCCTCCAGCAGTAGGATTTGTTCAAGGTTACCATGTATTTTTCTTGCATCTCAGTTGTCCCAGAAAGTTCCAGGATGACTTGGGAAATCATGGGCTTGGAAAATACCCGGGCAGTGACGGTGTGTTGATGCTGGAGTCAGATCGGCTGCACGGGCAGTGATTTATGAAGAGCCCTGTAACCCTAGAAGCTCCTAATAGGGAGGCCAAGAGAAAGGGATGAAGTGTCTTAATCCTCTGTGTAATTTCCTCATTAAGAGCAACTCTAATTAGTCTTGGGTAGAGTTTCTTTTCCAAGGTGTGTGCTTTTGGGGATATTAATGCAATTTCATGTTTTCCGGCTGGGACTTCCAAATCTGCAACCTGCCAGTGTTTTTGGCTGTGAGAAAGGAACTCGGCCAGGAATTTATCAGGTATTGGAAACAGGAAAGTATGAAAAATGAAGTATCTATCCTCAGGCACTGCTTCTAAAGGTCAAAGTTTCATTTACAGCCCTGGTGCCATCCAGCTGGAGGAGAAAGGCCCATTCTCCTCTGTGATCATGGGAACGGCGTCGAAGTGTGGATCGGATGGCCCCCACTCATGAGGTGACGGCAAGAAATCCACACGTAGTATTTACAAACATCGGTCATTTCTGGGAAGGCTAGATAGGAGAAAAGGTGAACCGAACATTCGAGAAGGACTCAGGCCTGTCGTTTTCGTCCAGCAGTAGGATTTGTTCAAGCAGAACAGGGAATGGTGCCGTAACAGCCCATCCACATTTGCAGGGCAAGGGAGGGGTCAGGGGGCCACTGCTCATCCTCTTTTTCACTAGGCGTGGTGGCAGGAGACCCAAATGGTCTCCAGGCCAGAGGCCCGGGACATGAATCTTGCCACCCAAGCTGGTTATTGTACCTCCCTTACGGCAGGGTCCTCAGACCCTTGTGTGTATTCCGTCTCCCAGGGAGCTCGTTAAAGGGCTAATTATAGGTTCTATCCTTGGGGATTCAGATTCAGTAGGGCTAGGGATTCGAGTTTTTTGGGTTTTTTTAATACAATGCGGTCTCTGACAACACTTACAGAGACAGCGTCAGAGTGGCACAACCGCCTGCTGTCAGGGAGGGTGAGTGACCTCCCTAGACACTCTCCCAGGCCCCGCTGGGATTTGCAAGAGATTCATATGCCACGAACCTTATTCCTGAGAGGCGTATGGAAGAGAGGGAGTGGGCAGGGCAGGATTGGGCAGACTCAGATGCTGGACTGCCGGAGGGGCTCCAAGGGGGCTGGAGAGTCAGGGCCTGCTGGGCAGGGGTGGTGGAGCCCAAGCTGAGCTCAGAGGACAGAAGCATCTGCACAGAGGACTCCAAGGGGAAAGGGGGCATTTCTGATGAGGGGGCACCACTGTGAGGGCAGCCTCGAGCCTGATACTTCACCAGCCTGAAAGCACACATTTCAGTTTTGTTCAGGTCGTGGTGGGTTCAGTGAGCAATGGCCGAGGCTCCCTGAAATTTGGTGTCCGTAAACCCGGGACGGGCACCAAGTTTGGGCAGGGGCCCCGCCCACCATCAGCAGGTGAGGACTTGTCCCAGACCACGCTGCGGATGGCAAACAACACTCTGGGCTGTCAGAGTTGTGCTCTGACCTAAAGGATGTGGGGTGCCATAAACTATGGCCTCTGAGAGTTCAGACCTCAGTATTTCTACCTGATGTTGCATGTGAAGTGTGTTCCGGATTTTCAAAGCTCTCGCTTCTATTTGATCTTTTGGTACAATTTAGGGGACTGTCACCTCCTTCAATGGATGAGAAAACACATGGGATGTTCTTGAAATCCTCTTAGTGATATGGGGTGGGATTGAGTCCCTTTGCACGCACGGGCCCTCTCACCCCCAGCTGAGATTCTCCCACTGCCCTGAGGCCAATTTACATGTGAGGACCAAGGCTCTTGGAGTCATTTTAGGGCTCTGCTTTGGGGAAAAAAAAACAACAAAAAACAACCCTCTCCTGTTGCCCTTTGAGATCCATCTAAAATGTCTCTCTCTCTACGAATGACCTGCACCATCCCCCACTCCCCTACCCCCACCCTCAGACAAGGCTACTCTCTTCTTCCTTTTTCCTCTTTTCTTCCTTCCTTCTTCCTCTCTTCCTTCCTTCCTTCCTCCTGAGATTTGGTGACCCTGGGTAGTATGGACCCTGTCCTTCTGTGTATGGTAGTAATGTCTGTGACCGTATTTCCCACCAAACTAGACTGAAAACCTGAAGGTGAAGAATTCAATAGTACTCATATTTTTTGTCTTTTTTATCTGCTTTGGCTGTGAGGTAAAAATACCTGTCTTGCATTTAGTAGCCCTTCAATGTGTGCTTAACTAATCGAGTTTAATCTACCTCATCACAAGAATTACAATAGTAATGTTGATTGTTTCAGTTATCATTGGCTACACAACAAACCACCTCAAAACTTGGTGGGTTAAAACAATGATAAGTTGTTTCTCCTTATTCTTGGGTCAGGAATTTGGGAAATTTGGTTGGGTGGCTTTTTTGCTCCATGTGGCACTTGGCTACATTCAGCTGGTTGCTTCTTTCCAGCATGGTGGCTGACTGCCCCCCAGAGAGCACAAAAACAGAAACTTCCAGACCTTTTAAAATTTGGTCCAGAACTCGCACAGTTCTGGTATCACTTCTGTGTATTCTGTTGCCCAAAGCAAGTCACAGGCTAGCTCAGGTTCAAGGGCAGGGCAACAAACTTCACTTTCCATGGGAGGAGCATGCCCATCAAGGAAAGGGAGACCTGATGGGGCCATCTTTAGAAACCATCTACCAGTCATGAAAGCAAGTAATGCTGAGCTTTCACTGTTGTCAGGTACTAATGCTAAGTGTTTTTATGCATTTTATTTAATTCTCATAACACTTTTATGAGGGAAATGCCAAGTATCATTTCTATTTTATAAATGAAGAAGCCAAGGCATGGAAAAATGAACTAACTCTTCCAAAGTTAATGGCTGTCCTTGGAGAGGAGTGGACTTGAGTCAGGGAAGTCCAGTTTAGAACTCCCTCTTGGGCAAAGAGACAATCTTGGTGGAATTTGTAGGCGAGCTTGGAATTCTTTGGTGTGCATACCTTTGTGTTACTTGCTGTGGGGAATCAAAAAGTATAAACCAGGTCTGGGAAACAAGGCTGAAACGTACAAAATGAGTAGAGATACATGTACCAATAATGAGTTAAGCTGTATGCACCAGACAGTAAATGATAAAGGAATTTGGGAAAAGGAACGCGGGTATCTTGAAGGAGTTAGGGAGTTGGGACTTCTGCTGGTCCTTGGCTTTGGTCCTTTGGATGATCTGCTGGTCCTTGGGGATGTTGGGGGCGGGGCGGGGGGTTTCTTTAGGAAGTAGCATGAGCCACAGCAGCGGGGCTGAAAGATGCTGGTGCTTACAGATGAATCAGGCGGATGGAGAATAAGAGGGGTCCTAACTCCAGAGAGCAGGGAGAGCCTCTGAAGGAGTTGAGACTTCCTGAGGCAGCCTAAAGGGGTCTCCTTGAGGTGGAGCCTCTGATTTTACAGCTGGAAACGATCCCTCTGGACTCTGAGTTCCTTGACAACGGACACCATGACTTGTCCACTTCTGCTTTCCCCTAGACAAGCTCAGTGCCAGGCAAAGAATTGCGCTCAGCCCGTGTGCAGCGAAAGAGTGACCTTAGACACCCTCTGTCTAACTTGCACTTTCACGGATGAGCAGACCGAGGCTGACGGACCAAGCGAGGTGGCAGGGCCATGACCACAGCAGAAATTCTCTGACTTCCAGGGTGTTAGGCAGCCTGGTGGAGGTTAAAAATTTGGACTGTGGAGTCACACTGCTCTGGTTCTTATTAACTAAAGAGCCTCAAGCAAGTTTCTTAAGCTCTCCACAGCACAGTTTCTTCATTTGAAAAATGTGTATATTAACCCCTACTCCATAGAGGCACCGTGAGGATTCAGTGCAGTAATTGGGGTGAGGACCCGAGAGCCGTGCCGGGCCCTCAGTAAGCGTCCCGTAAGTGATGGCAGTTACTGGCCTGCCCCCGCCGCTCTCTGAAGCAGGAGAGCTGGCTATGCACCTGTGGGGGCGTACTTGGTATTATGTTTTTCCTCGGTCAGAGTCTCTTCCCTCCAAACTCAAAACGTTGTAGATTTCTGGCCACCACTCCATCACAGTTCAAGAAAGAGCAGGATCGCTGCTTTCTCTGCACAGACCTCCCTTCCACACCTGGAGGGGTTCCACAGTAGCTCAGTCTCTGCAGCCTTCACCCCCATGGCTTTGGCAGCACTTGGAGGCCAGGGGCTGTGAGAGGCCACCTGGCATCCTGGACCGGGGATCCCAAGCTGGCTCTGCTGCGTAACCACAGGGGGTCCTTCGGCAAGTGAGCCCATCTGACCTACTTGGAGGGTGGTTGGGAAAATTATTCTAGCGTCATGTCAGGTACCTATCCGGGACTAATAAACAGTAGCTTGGCTCATTATTGGTGACATGTTCTGAGATCTGCAACTTTGGGGACTACTTGCTCTTTGGCACATGCTGCCTATCCATTGGACTGACCACATGATAGCCGCACTGTGTGCAGATCTTGGTTCTGGGAAGGGGACCATGTATCTGGATTTTACCCACAGAGTCTACTCTCGGAAGCAGCTTGTGATCACATGAGTTGTCCTGGAGCTGAAGGTCTTACTTGTCTCTTGCCTCGGACGGGGTCTCCTTTATGCCAGCAAAATCAGGGTGACCCCGGATCTTGGGGCTTATGTGCAGAGAATGTTCATAGCCTCCATCAGCCACCCATCCCTCCACACACCAGCAGGCCTGTCCATAGCTCAGGTGACCAGACTTCAGGGTGTACTTGGTACTTTCGTGGAAACGTCAGAACTGAAGCTGAGCTGAGAGCCCAGAGACCTCCCTATGGCTGTAGGGACCCGAGCCCCCTTCTGCAGAGGGAATGAGGTCCCAATTTCCTGTGTGGGCAGCAAGCAGAGAGGGCCAGGGCTTTGTGTGACTAGCCCATTCCTCTCATTAAGGCTCCTTTCAGGCAGATGCAGGCTAACTTGAAAAATTTCCCCTTGATTTCTCAGGGCTACCAGCCAGGAACTCACACTTGAACCAGTTGTGAAGTGAGCAACTCTTGTCTTGTGAGCATAGGCCCAACCTGGCTGGAAAGTTGTAATGTTGGTCATAGAGTGACAACAGGCTACTTTGTCCGCCCCCCCCCGACCCTGGCCCCTACCTGTTCTATCCTACCTCACACCTCCCCTCTTGAGACCAAGGGGTACCCCCCCCAGCAGCCATGGGGAAGGAGCATGTGAAATGAATAGACCAATCGGGGTCTGAGCCCAGAAACAGAATAATATTGTCATTTATAACAAATATCTGTTGAGCATTTACCATATGTGGTATATACCATGTGTGTATTTCTCATACGCATATGTGTATATGGCCTAGCCCTGGCTAGGCAAAGGATCGGTAGTAACAGAGATATTCATTCATTCAGAACCCATTTAACATGTATCTACTACATGTAAGGTGCTATCCTTAGTGTTGCGGACCCAGCAGTGAACAAAATAGCGGGGAATCCTTTTCCTCATAGAGCTTACATTCAAGTAGGGGGAGAAGGGCAATAAACAGATTTAAAAATCCATGATGAAAGAAACGAGACCAACGAAGCAAGAGAAGGTGGAAGTGGAGTTCTGGGAAAGGGTGTTTGTTTGTTTGTTTGTTGCAATCTGGGGTAGTTACAGAAGCCTCTCTGATAAATTCTAACAACAGAGCAGAACCATTAAGGAAGGGAAAGAGTGAGCCATTTACCTGGGGGGGAGAGTGCTCCAGACAGAAGGAACAGCTGGTGCAAAGGTCCTGGGGCAGGAGTGTGCCCAGCCTTTCTGAGGAACAGTGAGGAGGCCGGCATGGCTGGAGCAGAGTCAGCCAAAAAAGAGGGTTGGAGGAGCTGGAGTCATAGGGAGAGCAGGGACTCACCTGGCCACCCTAGAAAAGAAAGAACATAGTCACATAAAAACTTAGGTGGCTGGGCAAAGCAGGATGTGGTAAGTACATGCAGAGGGACACAGACAGACAGTTTTAAAATACTCAGAGGAGAGAGCATCCTCTCTGAGCTGGGGGTGGTCAAGGAAGGCCTCCCACAACAGGTAGGGCTTCAGCTGACAAGAGGAAGGACAGCGAGGCCAGGAGGGGGACTGAGGATGTTGCTGGCAGAGAGACACGAAGGAGGCTAGCGGGTGATAAAGCTGAACCCAGGAGTGGAGACTGTGTTTAGAGGGCCTCAGATGGCAGATGAGAATGGAAGCCTGGCTGTCCCATGTTCTGTTCCCCCAGACCGGCAGCTTGGCCCAGGCCGGTGGAGATTCCGGCTCCCCAGAGCTTCTCAAACCCTGCCTCGGGTTCAACCCTGCCGTTGCTGACTCAGACTTCCCTCTATCCCTTCCCGTGATGACTATCACGCTGCCAGGGGCACAAACCAGGTCCCCTCCCAGCCACAGACACCCTCCCCAGACATAAATCTCTGAGGTCTGCAGGAATGCGCTTTTTGGCTTTCTGGAACCACTGGAATCCCACAGGAAGGGGGTGGGCAGCTATTCTTATGAAAAGTGCTGCTCGGTTTCTGGACGAAAAAGGCATGCGAGCAGTAAAGATAAGGACCTCCAGCTCCAAGGCAGGCTTATCTGCCAGCAACCCTGAGAGCAGCTCAACGCTTTCCTTCCATCAGCAATTAGCCACGTGTGAGAAAAGCAGGGAGGCACTGTTGCCGTATGACGGAGCCAAATGGGATTACCCGCCAATGCCATTTGGCTTAGAGAGGCATTATTACATAAAACACTCGGGAGGAGTGAGAAGGCCCCCCCCACCCAGGCTAATGCTGACATCCTTAGGTTGGTAACACTATAGCTGAGTATTGTTTTACTTTGCCACTTTTCAAAAGAGGGAGAAAAATACCCATGCCATTATTCAGCCTAGTAATACTGCTTTTCAAGGAAACAGCCACAGCTTCCAAACCTTACTTCTGTGGGCGGGACGTCGTGGGGCTATTGTTCCTTCAACCTACAGAAACTGGTCTTGGTTATGATCAGATTACAGGCAGGATTAAGAGGCCTTTGGGGGTGGGAGGGAAAGGCTTCAACATGGCAGCATCACTCTAGCAAAGGGGAAATGACCACAGATGTCAAAGCCAGATGTCTCTGTGACCTCTGTTTTTGGTGCTGGTTGGCTCGGGACAAATTATCGAGACTCTCTAAATCTTCATTTTCTCATCTTAAAAAAAAAAAAAAACGACATGGAAGCAGGTGTCAGCTAACACTGTGGTGTAATCGTTTTGCAGTACGCTGGTGCATCAAATCAAGGGATTGTGCACCTTCAACATGCACAATGTTAGATGTCAGTTAGATCCCAGTGAAGCTGGGCGGAAAATGGGGAGAGGGTGATAGTGACCATGTGCTGGAGCTGTTTCAGGGTTTGGATGGGAAGATGTCCATGAATGTGGGTGCCTGGGTGGCTCAGTTGGTTAAGCGACTGCCTTCGGCTCAGGTCATGATCCCGGAGTCCCGGGATCGAGTCCCGCATCGGGCTCCCTGCTCGGCAGGGAGTCTGCTTCTCCCTCTGACCCTCCTCCCTCTCATGCTCTCTGTCTCTCATTCTCTCTCTCTCAAATAAATAAATAAAATATTTAGGGAAAAAAAAAAAGATGTCCGTGAATGTGCCTAGCACATAATGCCAGTTTCCTTCTAGCGTCAGCTGGGGACTCAAGAAGAGCAGTCGGGTGTGGTACTGACTAGCTGGAGGCCCTTCCTCTATATTTATCTTCTTTATAAGCCAATTATACTCTTGGTATAATTTGAGAAAAAACATTCAAGAGGCTACATAGCATTTAAAATTCTTCTAAAGACAAAGCCTACTGGCAGCAAATGCCAAATTATTGAAGTTCCCAGACAAGGGAGTGAATGTCGGGTCTTGGCAAAGTGGGGTGGGGAATTTCTGAGTGTGATATTTGAATAAAGAAATCTAAACTAGGGGAAAAAAAAAAAAAACAGCTTCCCCAGATCTTATCATCGTACAATGAAGAGTTGTATAAAAACTGTTTGTCCCCACCACATGTTTACTTACCAATGGGCAGGATATCTTGCCGGGCAAAAGTTCAAACTCCTGTTAGCTCCCAAGTGATGTGTCAACTTAAAATGAGCTGACTTCAGAAGAGGCTCGAAAAATGCTTTGACCCACAGATGCTCCTGCCTCCCCCAGTGTTCCCCAGTACTTGCCACTGTCCTTGGTGATAGGTAGAAATGTCTGGAAAGATGAAATGAGGGCATAGTGGTTAACAACCTCCCTCCCAAATGCATACATTCTCACATACAAACACACTTTTTCCAGATATTTCCTTGTGAGTATTGTTCTTGTTCCATTACATCAACCTTCCAGGCTTAGCCATACTTTATAATGATAAATAGAGCCACTCTACCGACTCCACAAACAGCAAAATGAGAAATAGAATATTTATTTTGATTTTTTTTTTTAATACTGATTTATTCTGAATTTTCGTGCTTTTGCTGAAGCAGCTATGAACATCTTCAATTTGGGACCAAGATCTTACTCATTGATGTTTGAAGTGCCAGCACGATTCCTGGCTTTGAGTACATATTCAAAAATGACTTTCAGGTGCATTCTATCCACTTCCTTAGGTGCTGTATTCTACTGTTCGAATGCAGTTTCATGGGTTGGGGGAGGGTAAGATCATGACCTTGCCTTAAATCCCACCTCTCTTTTAACTGGCTGTGTGATTTTGGTCAACCTACTTAACTTCCTTGTGCTTTGGTTTCTGATTCATCTGCAAAATGAAAATAACAGTAACTAATAAGGCTAATTTTGAGGATTAAATGAGTGACTAGAATGTGAAGTCTGTCATGTTAATCTGCTATGATTTTTATGACTGTCCTCTTCAAGTTTACCACTTCTTGCTCTCCCACCTCCTCCCCGGTCTCTCTGTGCCTCTCCCCTTCCCTTCTGTGAGAGCAGTGGAGCCAGGGAACTTGGAAACCAGTTGACGGGTCTGCTGCCCCATTTCTTTTCATGTTGCGTTTGACCCATCAGAGCTTCAGGTCCACACACTGATGTTTAAGACAATTGCTGCCGCATAAACCTCCACCTAGGCTGTCCCTTAGATCTCTATTCACCATGTTTTTCTGGTTTCATTATTGGTTCATATTATTAAAAAGCAAAAGAACAGGGGCAGCTGTCTGGCTCAGTTGGTAGAGCATGCAGCTCTTTATCTCGGGGTCGTGAGTTCATGCCCCATGATGGGCCTAGAGCTTACTTCAAACAAACAAACAAAAAAATAGCAAAAAATAAAAACAAATAAAGCAAAAAATAAAAACAGTTGTGTTCCCGGGGTCTAAATTGGATCTTTGGATCAGCTTAGCCTTTGTCTTCCGGAAGTCTGTTCTAGCTAATATTCTTCACAGTATCTTTACTCTTATTTATTGTTTATTCAGGAAATAGTTAGGGATGACCATATCGCCAGTTTCGAGATGAGGCCCTCTTAGACCTGAGTCTCTACTTGCTAGTTCCCTCTGTGGCTCATGTTTGTCACTGAACCAGGGGGAGGATATTTGGGGTCTCACCACCATCTACTCTCGTTGGGTTCTTTATCGGTCTCCTTGGCATCCTAGATTTATTCGTCCTCTACCTGGGTTGATTGTGGTTATGTTTTGGGGCTGCCGTACTTATGGGCCTGTGCTGTTTCTAGAATTGCCATGTTTGCCTCCTGAGCGTGGGACATTTGCTTGGGGCTAGTTGCCTCAGAAAATTTGCCTTCTCAGCCATGGCAGCAAGCTCCCTGAAGGCTGGTCCTCTGTCTTGGGTATCTTTTTGTGTTCTCTGAGTCGACGCGGTGTCTGGCTCCCAGTGCGTTCCCAGGGAGCGTTAACTAAAGGGGGCCTCTGAGGACGGCTAGGATGGTCGCTGGGAGAAGTGGAGAGCTGGCGGCATTCCAGGTAGAGGTTTCTAGGCGAGAGAGGAGCCCGTAGGAAGCAGGAATTGTGAAGGGTGAGCCGCAAGTAGACTGATGTTCAGTTACAGACCACAGTAAGTGAAGGACAGATGACAGACGCCAACAGTGTGCGGTGAGCACCTCACGACGGTGCTGTCTGCTCTGGCTTCAGTTAGAATCACTTGGCCTACTTTAAAAACATCCCCCCTCCTGGCCTCACCTTGTTTCGGTTCAAACTGAATCCCTGTGGGTGGGGCCTGGAGGGTTCTGGGGCTGGCTGACAACCACGGACGGAGGACTTACAGGGACACTTGCAGAATGGCAAGAGTCCCACCCCCCGAGGCTTGCTTTTTTTTTCTTTTTTTAATACTATAAATTGGTAACAATCTTGGGGAAATGGCAGAATCTGCCTCTGAGTCTTCCAAGCTGGAGTTGAGAATTCTAGAGTGAACCCTAGAAACAGATGGGTAAAAAGCAATGAAAGAGATCAGTTAATGGCAAAGAATTCACAAGAAGGACTGGTGACAACTGGGGCGGGCAATGCTTTCCCTTAACTGTAACCCTTGCCCTCTGAAAATTGCTGACTTCCTGGATGCTTGCAAACTGACTAATCTCAATTTTAAATGTAGTTCAGAGTTTACCCTATATCTAGGTCACAGAGAAAGCTCCATATGTGCCAGGAATGAGAAGTCCACAAGCTAATTAGGGTACTGTTTATATTTCCAGTATTCAAAATAAATCATGCAGCGTAACTGTCACATCCTGACTTTTTGAAAATTGTTTCTGTTCATGAGTAAGTGAGACGAGGTATTCATTGCATACATAGGGCTGCGTTCCCCAGGTCTTCAAGTTCATGGTAAGGACTCCATCTCGAGCAGTTCTCATGTAGGTCCCAGTAATTGTGCCATAGGACTTAAACTAAGAAATAATTACCTAACTACATTATATAAGCTTTTCTTTTCTGTGGCTGACTTTGAGTTATTCAAAAGCACAGGTTGCAATATAATTTGATGTGCAGCCTCCTTTCTAAGAACCTCACTTTTATTTGTTTCATTTTTTTTTTAAAGATTTTATTTATTTATTTGAGAGAGAGAGAATGAGAGAGAGGAGGGTCAGAGGGAGAAGCAGACTCCCCGCCGAGCAGGGAGCCCAATACGGGACTCGATCCCGGGACTCCAGGATCATGACCTGAGCTGAAGGCAGTCGCTTAACCAATTGAGCCACCCAGGCACCCTGTTTCATTTTTTTAAAGATTTATTTATTTATTTAAGAGCGAGAGAGAGAGAGAGCACGAGAGCACAGGCGTGAGGGGCAGGCAGAGGTAGAGGGGCCTGACCCAGGGCTTGATCTCACGACCCTGAGATCACGGCCTGAGCCAAAACCAAGAGTTGGATGCTTAACTGACTGTGACACCCAGGCGCCCCTGTGTTTCATTTTTTAATATGTGAGTTATAGCTAAGATCCAAAAGCTGACTACTACGAATACCAGCCAGCTGAAAGTAGTAGGTTAAAATGAAAAGGACAAGTCAGAACTGGTGAATGAGCAGTGTAGTGAGGACACATACCTGCGGGTCTTTATAGCATGTGGACCTCATGGAACCCTCTGACTCAGAGGGGCCGTAGCTTCGCTGACCCACATTCTGTCTCTACGAGGTCCCCCTTCCTGTTCTCTCCCCCCCCCTCCAAAACATCCTAGTCCCAAAAGAATAAGGTTGCCCTTTTTAAAAAATTCTTATTAAGGGAAGGCAAACACTTTTTTCTGATTGTTTACTGCCTAGATAAGTTGGGCTTTTTCAAAAGGAACATTGGTAAGAAGGGAAAACAAACAGAAGCAAACAGGGGAGTTTAGAGTCCGAGATTCTGTTCCAAATTTAAATAAGGTTTAGCCACAGAGTGGAATGGACAGGAGGGCTTAAGAGGTACCCATCCCAGCCTATAGTTCTCCCTTTGTCTCTGGAGAACCGGGGCCGGAGGCCTCCACTGCCATTGTCAAAGCCCAGATATCCCCCTTTTGGTCCTTCTATTTAATTCCAACCAGTGGCATGAGCCCTGAGCACTATACTGTTAAATAAGCCGTGGGAGAAGAAGTCTCCTTCTCCATGGGAGTCTTCTGTTCATCTTAGACTATGCCACAGGCAAGGAGTGGGGGTTCATTCCCGGAAGTCCAGCTGCAGAGACCCTCTCCTGCTTCTCCCAGGTTAACCGGCGTGGTTACTCTGACCTGACCACGAGCCTCTCCGTGAACACACCTCCTCAGACAGGCAACATGTGCCGACACAGCTGTGTTGTAGGTGGCACTTTTTTTTTTTTTTAAAGATTTTATTTATTTATTCATTAGAGACAGAGAGAGGCAGAGGGAGAAGCAGGCTCCCAAGGAGCAGGGAGCCCGATGCGGGACTCGATCCCAGGACCCCGAGATCATGACCTGAGCCGAAGGCAGACGCTTAACCGACTGAGCCACCCAGGCGCCCTGTAGGTGGCACTTTTAATAGAAGGAGAAGGTGGTCAAGTTTCAGAAACTGTATTGGCCTCTCTGAGGCTCCTGCCTCTTCACCCTCTTTGAAAATCGTGGTGGTTTCCTGAGACACCCTGTTGGTTTTATAGCTTCATTCTAAACTCTGAAGGCGACTTTCCATCCAGATTAAACGTGCGAAGTGGGAAAACTTTGTGGAGCCTTCGGAAACACATTCTTTGAAAGGTGTTCTGTAAATAGGGGATTATTACTGCTCCCTGTGCCAAAATCATGGGAAATAAAACAGTTTCAGATCTGTACTTCTACTGACCCAGAGCCCTCTTTCATCACAATTATGTCCTTAATCTGTTCTAGGATCATTGCCATAATCTTATCACTCTAATTATAGCCCCCAAAAATGTGAACTATGTTATATAACTCAGAGCTTGTTTGGACTTCTTATAGGCATGCTTATATGGCAAGAAAAACAACTTTCAGTCCAACAGTGGAGGGTAAGAGTCATACATGTGGTAATTATTCCAATTTCCTTTTTTTTTTTAAGTAACATTAGAAATGCCCAGTTGATATCTCTTTTGAGATATTACATTTAAATTTTTTACCTCAAAAGGGCAGTTACATGGTACATCCCGACTAGAGATATGTGGGTCTGAAGGTCGTCGTTGCCTGTAAGGCATTATGCTCAATCATGGAAAGATCCACCAAACTTCTGACTTATCAGTAAAAAAAGAAGAGATCTGGTTGTGTGTATGGGTGGTGGGGATGGGGTGCGGGTGGGAGGCACAGGGCAGGGCTCTAGCTAGGCAACTGTGATGGTCCGTCCGAGAAGGTAAGGTGAAAGCGGGGTTCTGTATTTTCTGTTTGTGCCCCTGCATCTTCATCATGGAACTCCAGATGGAGGGAATCAGAAAGGAATTTGTTTTTATGCCCATGAGTCATTACAGCTCTTATCAATTCGTCTGAAAATCTGGGTATTTTTGCGAGTGAAATAGGAGCCCCTCCTTTCTTCTTGCTGTGATCATCTCCCAGCAGATGCAGAATTCCAGAGTGGGCAGACCTTCCTGTGTGGAGAGGATCGTGAGTGTCTGGGCCCATTGGCTTGAGTGTCCTGAACACAGCAGTGAGGGGTGACATCAGGGGCTCTGTCCTCATTAAGACTGCATGCCAGCCACCTTAGACCTGAGGCCAAAATACACTTGTAATCCTGGTCACCAGTTATGTGCAATAAATTCTGTCCTATGCAAGAAGTATAGACTGGACACTCTGCAAAACCCTGGTCTAGAGACTAAGAATACAAGAGAAGGGCAATGTGGTGCTTAGTGGTACCAATCTTCGGTACATGTTTGTTGATTGAATGACTGAATGAGACAATCTGGGCTTTGTCCTTAAGGCACTAATATTCTTATTTAGCAAGGACGATTCAGCTACCTGAAATAATTAAAGGGCACTTTAAGTCCCAATCACATAACACAATTTGTTAGAGAAAGCAGGTATCGGCGGAACCTGGGTGAGGATAGTCAGGGAAGGCATTCATGGAGGAGGGAGGATGGCAACATTTGCACTGTGAGATGAGCAGTGGGGAAAGTGCTACAGGCCGGGGGATCGGCACAAGTAAAGTCTCGAAGGCAGGTGTAAGCAGAGAGAAGGGACGGTGAGGTAGTTCCAGGGTTAGTGAAGAGAGTGAGGAGACTCCCCTGACCAGAGAGGGAGGAAGGAAGGAGAGTTGGGGTCGGTAGGTTGGGACCAGATGATGGAGGGCGGTAGATCCTACTGTGAAAAAAGCCTGCCTCGTTGGATGACATGGGGCAGAGCAGCTCCACAGGGTAGTCTTTCACGAAGAGTGGCCCACAGAATCACTTGTTTCACATCAAAATCACCTGCTGAAGCAGAAGCTCCGGGCTGAGTCCCAGGTGATTTTAACAAGCCTTCCAGGGGATTCTTCCCAGTAAAGTTGGAGACTCTCTGCTTTGGCTTTCTTTGATACACATAGCACACTGGACGATGGAAAAACTGAAGCAGGTGGAGTGTATGCTTTCATAATTAAAAAGTTTTAATTCAGCTTCGTTTGGGGTTCTTCTTGGTCAGGGCTGTTACGTAGCTGGTTGGGAACTAAAAGGAAGTGGGAGGAGGGTCGATTGTTCATCTACCGTAGCGACAGTAGAGCGTGGCCCTTGGGCATGACCCCTTCAGGAATCCTTTTGAAAATACCACCTTATAAGCAAGGACTCAGATGGGATTCAAAAGGTGTTCCGCGTTCTCTGTTTATTTCGAGTAATAAGTGAACCTCGTTAGGACAGCCCTATTTCCAAGTACATCTGCCAGTTAACCAGAAGCTCTCGAGAGCTCACCACAGGCCTGACACGGGGCTTTCTCCTTCCTTCCTAGTTCAGCAAGGAAGGGCCATGCTCAGCCTTGTTCTCTGTCGCTTCTCCTGAAGTGGATTCTTCCCAGGCCAGGAGAGATGTATCTCATATCCATGAACTATTTGAGGGAGAAATCCCGTGCTGTTTGTTTTTCCTGGAGACCCAGTCTTCCTGGCCGTATTTTTTTTTTTTTTAGATATTATTTATTTATTTGAGAGAGAGAATGAGAGAGAGAGCATGAGAGGGGGGAGGGTCAGAGGGAGAAGCAGACTCCCTGCTGAGCAGGGAGCCCAATGCGGGACCCGATCCTGGGACTCCAGAATCATGACCTGAGCCGAAGGCAGACACTTAAATGACTGAGCCACTCAGGAGCCCCATCCTGTCCGTATTTATCCCTCTTTAGAGAAGTTTCAGGGCACATGAGTTGGTTGAGCCAGATGAGCCTATGGCCAAGGGCTCTTACTGAGCTGTGAGCTTGTCTGAGAACTCTTTGCTATACTGTTTTCTGAAAACTCATTAGAAAATGAGTACAGGAGGGGCACCTGGGTGGCTCAGTCAGTTAAGCGTCTGCCTTCAGCTCAGGTCATGATCCCAGGGTCCTGGGATCGAGCCCCTTGTCGGACTCCCTGATCAGTGGGGAGTCTGCTTCTCCCTCTACCCCTCCCCCCTGTTCATGATCTCTCTCTCTAACTCTCTCTCAAAGAAATAAATAAAATCTTGAAAGAAAGAAAGAAAAGAAAAGAAAATGAATACAGGAATATCCAGTTGGCTAAGGAAACGAGGGACTTGAACTTGACAAGATTTTGTTAGGGGTTGATAAATACAACAGTAATGTGGTGATGCACGTGCTCTTTTATAGAGTGATGAAGATCCATGGCTGGAACCAAGAATAAGGCAAAACAGGTGTCATGGAAGACATTTTGGGAGGTCACTGCACCTTCTGCCCCCCGAGCAGGCTGCCAAGTTCACGGTGCCATGGAGTCAGTGCAAGGTCAATGCAATTGCAGTTGGCACATCCTGGGTAACTTGCCGAGTTAGAGGTCACCCACGGAGCTCAGGCCATTAAGCACATTTTAGATGTTAAATGTTTGAGAAGCTGTACATTTTAGAACACTGAAGTGGTTTGGGTCACACTTGACAATGTTGGTTGTTTCACTCATTCAAAGCTTTAAAGCAAAGCAGTTCCCGTTCTCCCTTCTTATTTACTTAATTAACTCATTTATTTTTGAGTGAGAATGCTAACTGACTCAAAAGCAAAACTTGGGGGAAAAAATCTTTAAGAGAGAAGATATCTTGGCCCAAAAATGCCATCAAAGCATTTCTACTTTGATTGCTGACCTTTGACCTGCATACAGAAAGTTTGCTGTCAAGTACCAAGCAAATCCCGGAAAATTGAACTTGATTTCAAAATGCAATTCCCTCTCTTGGTTTCACCAAGACCAGCTGGGTAGCTCATTAAATGTAAAAAGTGTTTTGAAAATTGAAAGGCCAAAGTACATGTTAACTATTCTCAACAGTCATAAAATCAATGTCTTTTAATTTAACTCCCACTTCTGCACAATGGGCAGGAACTCCACAGATTGACCCACCTGCCCGCTGCCGTAAGGTTTAGTGTTTTGCTCAGGGGCATGTGGGGGAAAACCAGGACAATTAAGTGCTGTTTTCTCTTCTTTCTCTGACTAGCTGTAGCTGTGGGACTTTAGGGCAGCACCATGATGATTCCTTTGAGCCTCATTTCCCTCATCTGTGAAATGAGGACAACATTCCTTACCTGCTTCATTCAGTCATTGTCCTCAGGCTTAAACAAAGTCCTAAGGGTGTTAGTAAGATGGAAAAGTCCTGCCATGTGTTCTTTTTGTGTTTCGTATTCCCCTGTCAGTTTCCCACTTCCCTGGATTCCTCACCTCCTTCAGGAACCCATGTGGGGTTCACTGCATTCAGCATCCCACCAGCAACCCCCACCAAACAGATGGCTCTCCGAGCAATGGCCTCAACCTCACCACAGAGGTCAGGGGTGGGGGCAGGTTCGCCTGGGGTGGCCATCTGCCCAGTTGTCCTTGACCCTTTTCTTCCCTGACAATTGGCCTTTCTCCAGGGAAAGGCAGGTGACAGCTGCAAGTGATCTGCTCTGCATGGGGGTTTTGGTGGTGGTGAAGGAAACCAGTATCCGACAGGGGTTTCCTTTGGTAAGGAAAGGCATTAGACTTTGAACACAAAAGAGCCTGGTCAGGGAACTCAGAGCCTTTTCCAACTGGGGAAATGGTGCTCCTCCTGCAAGACCCAACCCAGTGTGACTCTTGCCTTCTTGCTTCTCCTTCCCAGAGAGAATGCACTGTCCCCTTTCACACCTCCACAGGGCACAAGTCATGGAGTATAATAGTTGGGCCTGTGTCCTCAGACTCTCCAGGGATGCCTGATATCTGACCTGTATAGAAGGAACTCAGTAGAGGTTCTAAAAACGGGTTAGTTGGCTCTTCCTTGCAGTCTGGAGTCCCAGAGACCTTCCTTGGAGTCCCCTGATAGAGAGGTCTTGACTTTCACAGTCAGAGTTGGAAGGGCAGGAAGAGGAGACAAGGCCCTTCTTTCCCCCTGTGGACTGAGCTTGGGGCAGGAATGTCTGTCCAGGTCCATCCTTCCTGGGGATGAGGAGAAACTCGCTATGTCCCTTGCCCTCTCCAGGGGCCTCAGGGTTTCTGCGGAGAAGCTTCCCAACCAGTGACTAGTTGCAGAATGGGCTTGGAGTGTGATGGAACCCTGGGCCCCCGGATTAATGCCACCAGGCTTCTTTCCAGTCCCAACAATGCCAGCAGCCCAGCCCTCACTGAGGCCTACACATCCTCCAAGCCTCTGTTGACTTAAAGTGGTCTGAGGTAGGGCGAGATGGGGCAGCATGTACCAGATTGGTGCAAAGCCCTTTACACACACATTTTGCAATTAACCATGAGCCCAGACCAGAGTCCAGAGCCATACTGGCTTAAGCCTGAACTGTTCCTGAGAAGTACGCTGGTGGTCAGAGCTGGAAAGCCAGCTCTGAGGGGGAAGCAAATGCAAGTTTTATACCTGTTGCAAGAAGTACCTTCTGGTTTCCTTGTGGCCTTGGGAAAGTACTCTCCCTTGATTCCACGTGGGTCCCCAAGGGTTAAGGAACCTCCCCTCCACTGTTCTGCTATCAACTCTCCTAAGTCCCACCTGTTCTAGAAGGCCTATCTTGATCTCCCTCAGTGGGTTCCCTCCACCCAGTTGCTCATGCTTTGCCTCAGCTTAGCTCTTGAGGACAGACCATTTCATGTTCTGTGATTCATGTCTTGTGATTTCCCCTTCATGACTCTAAAGGCCCCTGGCGCAAAGACCAGGCCCTTCAGCCCTTGGCCGGTGCGAGTGCCATCATCATGGCCAGTGAAGGCTGCAGGGCGAAGCGAAACCGGGCCCCGTGACCGATGGGAAACTTCGAGCCCCATAGTCTTGGGGGCTTGGCATTTCCTGCACTGGCCTCCTATTGCTCCCTCAGCGGCCCTGTGCATGGGGGTAGCCTAGATGAGCTCATGGCCTGGGACACACATCCCCAAATCTATAAAGTCACTTCCCTGAAGTCATGTTTCCCTTTCACAAGAAAAGGGCTGAAGCAGAAAAGCTTAAGGTAATTTCCGGAGAGCAGTTTTGTGATTGTTGAGTTTATGCAACTTAAGTCAGCAGTCTTCCTCCTAATCCCCAAGCCGTGAGAAGCTATCTGAGCGCTACTTGCTGGGCGTCCCCACCTGCCTGTATTGTGGCAAACCTAGGCACTAGGTCCTGCTCCCCAAGAGGTGTCTCATTTCTGTCATCACTCCAAGCTTAATGGCTTTCAGCCTTGTGGGTTGCAGTGGAGAGAAAGCATTATTTCTGGTCTCTGGGTCTCCTTTCCTGCCCTCCCGCCTCCTCTATGTCCTCCCTGCTCCGCTGTGAGCTGAATGGATTATAAAATGCTAGGTGTGACCGTGGGCATTGGGAAGGAACCACCTTGGGGGTTGGTTTTCCTCTCCCTCCCCTACCCCTCCTCCTCCCCCAGCACTGGCCCCTTGGTGAAGTTCCAAACTGGGGGCAATTTCAGGACACTGCCACCATGGCCTAGAGAGAACATGACTTGGTAGGTCTTTGGTTGTTTTTCGTTTTTTAAGATTCTATTTATTTATTTGAGAGAGAGAGAGCACGAGCAGGGGAGGGGCAGAGAGGGAAGGAGAAGCAGACTCCCCTGCTAATAAGCAGGGAGCCCAACGTGGGGCTCGATCTCAGAACCCTGGGATCATGACGTGAGCCGAAGGCAGACACTGAACTGACTGAATCACCCAGATCTTTGGGTGAATCCCAGATCTTTGGTTGTTGTTTGGTTTTTTTGCTTTTGCTTTTGTTTTTTTTCCACCTTGTCCTGGGAGTAATTTGGGGGCAAGCCGGCACATTGTGACTATGCCTTCTTCCATTTCTCTTACTTTATATCAAAGCCTCACCCTTCTCCCAGGAAAAGAAAAACAAACCAAAACCAAAACCAAAACCAAAACAGTGATTTTTCTTAGTGCCCGCCACGGGCAGAAGCACCTCCTGAGTCATCATCTGAGAAGTCCCCATAAGGCCCTGATTCTTAATGATCCTCTTCTCTGCTCACCTCTCTGCACTTCCATCCTGTGCCTGATGGGAGAGGAAGGGGGATGACCCATCTGTGTGTCATGTCAGGTTGGATGCTGCTTCCTTAGGCCAGCCCACAAATAAACCCCGAGATTATTTCGGGTCCTCCTGAAGAAACGAAGGTGATAACGAACTCTCTTAACTATTGCAATTTGCGAAACACCTCCAGCTCCTGTCATCTGATGCTCAGATGTGACCTTCCCAGACAGGATACGAGGAAGGGGGGGCAGGCAAGCCTTAACATGATTCCTGTCAATAACGAGGCCAGGCCTGGGGCAGCCTGGAGTAGTGGGACCTAGGGTTGGCGGTTCCTGGCGGTTCCAGACATCTCAGTGCCCCATACATGCTGTCACTTTCTCCCTGGGCCTCGGTGGTTAAGGTTGGGGTGCTGTGAACAGGGCCGGTAGCTTTGATGCTGAGGGTCAGTGTGTAGCCCAAGGCTCGGCTGAGCCCCTGGGTGCCCAGCAGCACCCTGGCTGTTTTCTTCCTGGCTGCAACTCTGTCTGATCTCTTTTGGGGAACCTGGAAGCTGTTTCCTGGATCTGGTACCCATATGAAGTCACGCGGCATGTCATTTCTTAGGGACTGCTCCGTCTCTTTAGTGCTTTACCACTTGCACGTATTGTTTTATTTATTGATTTGTTAAGGCTTCACTGAAGTCAAGTGAGCAGCAAGTCCTCAGGGATGATTTCTGGTGCATGGAGGCAGAGGAGTAAAACTATGTAATCGATGGTTTTGTCTCCTCTGCCACGATCCCCTCATCACTCTCGTAGTTGAGTATACCTAAGGGTTGAGCCTCTTTCAAAAATCGCTGTGTACGATCCTGTATGTAGAAAACATTGATAAATACACACACATAAAGAACCTACTAGAACTAATGAAAGTGTGGAGTAAGGGTATGGGATGCAAGATCCGTTTACAAGAATGAATTGCGTCTCTATGTACCAGGAATGAGCAACCCAAAAGTGAAGTTAAGAAAAACAGTTCGATTTACCATGGCATCTGAAAGAATTAAATGCTCAAGAATAAATTTAATAAAAGAAGCTAAAGACTTCCAGACTAAAAAGTGCAAAATGTTGCTAAGAGAAGTTGAGGAGGTGAATAAATGAAAAAACAGTCCGTGGTGATGGATTAGGAAACTCGGTATTATTAAAAGGGCATTTCTCCCCACGTTGGTCTATACATTCAGTGCATTTCTTATCAAAATCCCAGCACACTTCTTTGTGGAGATCAACAGTCTGATCTTTGAATTCATGTGGAAACTCAAAGGACTTGGAATAGCCAAAGGAATCTTGAAAAAAGAACAAAGTTGGAAGATGCCCACTTCTTCATGTCATAGCTTTCTCTAAAGCTATGGTGATCAAAACAGTGTGGTGCTAGCAGAAGGCTGAGCCTGGAGGTCACTGGAACACAGGTGAGAGTCCAGAAAGAAACCCTCACTTTTACAGTGAATCATTTATTGACAAGAGTGGCAAGACCACTCGGTGGGGGAAAGGATCATCTTTTCAGCAAATGGCGCCAGGACATTTGGAGCCTTCTCCCACACCATCTGCTAAGATCCACTCAAGGCGAATTATAAACCTAAATGTCCGACCTGCGGCTTCCTGTGGAGTCACCAGGATGAGGACATCAGAGGCCGGGGACAGTGGCCAAAAGGGTACAAGCAGGAGCTAAAGGTTATCCTTTTGCCGAGAACTTCAGTGATTTCACAGAAATAACTGGATGGGAGAGAGACATGGAGGGAAAACCTGGTGAGAATCCATGCTCTAGGGAGGAAGCAGCAACCTCTCACTGTTTGGACTCCTCTGGTCATTTGCAGACTGAGACATTTGGACCTAATAAGGAATCTTATTATGGTACAAGGGAGCTTCCTTTTTTAATGTAGCTCCTTCTTCTTTCAAATGCTTTTTCTTATTTCTTATTTCCTGTGTGTAGCTCTTTCTTTTTTTTTTTTCCCCCATGCTCATAACCTCCTGGTGAGATAAGAACAGAATTTCCATGGTCTCCATTTTAGCTAACGCTCACTTCATGCTTGCCTTGTGCCAGGCTCTGCCCGTGGCCCTTGACAGATTACGAGCTCACTGGATTTTCACGCCAGTCCGAGGAGGTGGGTGCTGTTCTCACGCCTGTTTTACAGATGAGGAGATTGAGGCGCCTGTGGTTTTGTGACTTGCAGCTGGGAAGGTGCAGAGCTGGGGTACAGAATCGGGCAGCATGGCTACAGGACGGTGACTCCTCACCACACCTGGTACCGCCTCTTATCACTGACACGTACCTGATGAGTCTGCAGTGCAGGGACAGACCGTAATTGTTCCAGGTCATACAGCAAGTTGCTGCCTCGTAGCCTCATGCAGCCCCTGCTCACCAAGAGCACGCATCCCAGGTACATAAGATAAGGGAAGGTAAAGAAGAATGACAAGGGAACAAAAAAATCTTTGATTCTCAGGGCGCCTCCTGTCCAAATTTAGCATTGCTGCAGTTTCACCCATGCACGGAATCCCAGGGTTCAGAGACTTCCCTTAGAAATCCTTGGGCTGGGTCTCTCCATCAGAGCCAAAGATTCACCAAAAGCTCACTACGCCGCTTCCAATTATGCATTTGCTGCCCTGGGAAGCTCACTACCTTGTGACTCTTAGTTATTTGACAGCCGTACTAGATAGAATGTTCTCCTCCTCTTTGAGCCCCAATTGGCATTGGCCTTGTTGTGACTTCCATCCTCAGACCTGGGTATCCCTCCGGAACGATGCTCAGTGAGTCCAGTTTTTGCATGCCAGTCCTGCGTAGTTAAAGCAGGGCTCGGGACTCCAGTTTCCTGGGTTGGAAGCCCAGCTCTGTCACACACACACACACACACACACACACACATATACATACGCGTGCGCGCGCGCGCTCTGTAACCTTCAGCCTTAGTTTCCTCATCTGTAAAATGGGAGCAAGTTGTCGGGATTTTTGCATCCAGTCAGCCACATCATCAGGTGCCCCGGAGCTGCCCGCTGTTTCCAGAGTTGGTAATTCCGTTCTAGCTTCCTCTTCTTCACAGCAGCATCTCTGGCTCTTTACCCTGGTCTCCACTGCCTCCCGTGGCTTGCAGACCCTTCACTTTCAGATCTCTCTCTTCTAGGTGTGTTCTGTCTGCAAATACCTGTCCCAAAAGGGAGACGCCAGAGCCGAGCTCAGTAACCCCAGACCTGCCTGACCAGGCCGTCTTGTGAGCTGAGCACACAGTAACTTCTAGATGGGATTCATGCGTCTTTATAAGGCCTCCTGATAGAGCTGTTCATTCCGTAGGTGTTACCTGGAGGGACCGGATGCTGCTGTCCCCAAATCCTCTCCTCACTGATTAAGACAGAAACTGGCTGCCATGAGCGTACTTAGGTGTTTCTAGATTTTAGATTATTTCCTCTTGAATCGCTATTCATTAAGAGCTTTTTACGATGTCTTATGAGTAACCATCTCCTTATTTAAAAATAAAAAAAATTTTAAACTCCAGACAAGCCTGGAGTTAGATTTGGTCCTCCTCATACCATCTTTCCAGTGGGTGGCAGCAAGGTTGAAATTCCCTTTTCTCATGCCTAAAGATAGCTCTCAAGCCTTTCATGTTAGTGGTAGAATTCATGCTTCTGATGCTAATGAGAAAACCCAAGTATATGAAGGCACTTTTGCTCTGACTGAAAGATAGGGCTTTGGCGCTGTTTTGGTTACTCTTGCTGCCAAAGAGGTCACCTCAGCTTGGAGGCCCAGCTGGTTGGTTCTGGCTCAAGGCAGTTGGAGGGTGGTTGCCACAGGGGTTGGGGGGCTGAAGTAGCTGGGGGCTGGCTGGCACCTCTCCCTCCTCATGGAGTCCCCCAGCCTCTCGGACTGCATGGGTTGACTTGGGCTTCCTTACAGCATGGTGACCCTGGGGCAGGTGTGGTGGCTGAAGATTTCAAGAGAGAACATCTCCGTGACCAATGTGGGAGCTGCACTGCCATCTATGATTGACCTCGGGAGTCACATTGCACCCCTTCTGCCACAGAAGCCCACCCAGTTTCAAGGGACACATGGAATGAGAAATTGGCAGCAATCTAAAAAACGTATCACCTTCTTCCCACCCCGCTTCTCCCGACGGAGGACTCTTTAAAACATAGTTTGTAAAGTTACTGGGGTAAAGTCTTGGATGGAGAGTGAGGCTGAGGATAAGAACAGAAAGATTCTCTTTTCTTTTTCAAATTGCTGAATGACTCAACTCTGTGACTTTGCATTTTTGTTGTGTTTTGTTTGTGTTTGTGTTTTTTACTCAAGCATTCAGAAGTTCAGTGTGTTCCTCCACAAAAATGGAGACTTGGGTATAGCTTCCCTGCCTCCCTGGCCAAGCTCTTGGGAGGATCCGAAGAGCAACCACTTGTGAAAAGATCAGAGTATAAAAATACCTCTGTTCAGATTATTCACAGTGACTTCCCTTACACTTGCCGAAACACAGAAGATGCAAAGGCCCCTCGCCAGCGGATCAACAGATAACATGTGGAAGTTCGATTTAGACCTCGAGTTACCTCTAACCCAGTTCCCTCTCCTCGGCCCCCTCTTTGCCCTCACTTTTGGGATGAATTCGTTTCTCAGCACTTTGCTTTTGGAGCAGGAAGGGACCTCGGCGACTGTGCAGTTGAATTCCCCTGAGGGAAAGTGGCCTCACACAGATGTTAGACAAGGCTGGAGCGACGACCAGGGTTTGCAGCTTCTGCAGGGATCAGGTGACTACAGCTTTCCGTCATGACAGGACACAACCGTCCTGGCCTAAGTGGCCTATGGCAGGTCAGGATAAGAGGAGGTCAGCTGGCCATCTCGTCCACGCAGCCTCTGGAAAACCGGAATAGGACTGGCTGGGATCCAGATGCCCATTGTGTGGGATGGGATGAAATGTTTCCAAAGGAACTGGCTCATTGTTTAGGATGCTAAATATTTATTCAACCAAACCAGACTTCAACCGAAGAAGCCAAAGGGTCTGAATTTTAAATGCCACAAATCTTGCTTGGAGGGAACAGACAGTGGGGAAGGAAGGAAGAGAGTGGTTTTCAATCAGAAATTGTGACCGAGATGTTAATTCAGGACACGGTCTGCATGGTGAGAGGAATGGTGGACTGTCACCGAAGCGGGGCAGATCCAGGGGCTTCTCGTTTTTCTAGATGTTCCTAATGGTTCACCAGATACCACGGGTTCGGTCACATTGAATGATTCTTTATTCTGTTGCTTAAAAATGTCACTTTTAAATAAAGTAAAATATTATGAATTTGCCTGCACTTTAATTGTTTTCCTTTGGCCAGTAAAGTTCTCTTCTGCAGCTCTTTGAGGGCTGTGGCCACCACCCATAGAGCACTTTATCAGCGAGGATGCTCCTTGTCACTCAGATCCTTAAGTAACCAGTGCAGTTTTAAGTGATCAGTTAGTCCTTGCAGAGTGACTGACCCAGACTCTGACTCAGAAAAATTCATCTTCGAGACCATGGGGATTCATCTTGCTTTTGCAGGGATTAGTGGTTTTGCTAATGTTTCCGAGCAAATGTGGGAGGCACTCCACCCTTTGGGGTATTCCCTACCAGCCCTGTGCATGTTAACATTCTCTGAGCCCAGCATCTGGCTTGGGCCATCTGCTCACTACTTGTAACGTGCTCACTTAAGACAGTATCTGAATTAGTTTTCAAGTAAATGAAAATTCAAGAGATGTTTGAACGTTTCAGAAATGAGCCAATAAGAGTGTTTCTTATTGCTAATTTTACTTTTCCTTACTGCTTTATGCTCCAGGTCACATGTGTGCACTCTTACCACATACATGGGGAAAATGAAAACCACACAAAAACTTAAAGGCCTAAAGAAAATAATAGGCATTGAAGTAACTGAATGTGAGTTATTCTGTATTTTGTTAAAGAGCAGCAGAGCATATTGTTGGCTTTGAGTTGGACACTATTAAATGTTGAGAGTAAGTTTGCTGTATCTCTTCTCTAAGGAACATACCATTTCAACTTAGGAATGCATGTTCAGCCCCTCAAAACTGAAGTTAACAATATGAATGAATGAGGAAGCAAGTTCATGTATGATCAGGCTCCCTTCCATGAGTGCCGCCTGGACACAGAGAGGAGACCCTGTCCAGGGTTTCGGGATACCTGTTGTGAGACTTGGGGTAGGCAAAGCTGTGGGGCATTAAGTCCCAGAGCTCTGCCAGCCCCTGGGCAGTCCGCATGCATCCCAGGACCGAGCTGGCCTCCGGAGGGGAAGGCAAGCAATGTCCATTCACAGTAGCCACACTGTGTAGCCTTTCCTTCAGGGCCGCCGAGTTGCAGCGGGTGCAGGGCTCTGGAATGTTCTTTATGCTTGTAGGATGTTCAGCCCTGCTCACATTGAAGGCATCTGCATCTGTGTGTCCATCCCAGTGACCCAAAGAACTCTGACGAATCCTGTCAATGTTAGAGTCAGGTTTTATATTTTTCTTTAATTGTGTCCTAGTCATTCTAATTTTTTCCTATAATTTATTTGGCATTGTTCTCTCTCGTTCGAAAAGCAATTCTCTTTGGTTCATTGTTATTCTGCTGAGACCAATGTCCTACAGCAGGTTCTTTCAGGCTGTTTATAGTAATGGAATCTTTCCTTAAAATGGAACCTGCAGAGCAGCTCACTGGATAAAATTATAAAAGGGGACACCCCCCTTCTATCCAAGAGAGCTGGGGAACCTGGCTGTCTGGTGGCTGGCCCCCAAGGCTCTTCCTTGACATCTGTTGTTCCTGGAGTATAATTTTAAATCCCCTCTTTTAGTTGCTGGGAAAATCAGGACTGGCAATCAGAGTCCTCCGGAGATTAGCGTTGTGCTTGCTTTCCTGAGCACCTTTTCAGCATGTTGCTCTCATTCATGCATAAACTATGCATTTCTTGCTCTCTTCCCAGGTTTAAAGCACTGCATCAGATGCTGGTGATGTGGAAATGACTAAGATAGACGTAGCCCCTACCCTCTTGCTAAGGAGAGGGTTTTAGGCTTTCAGGAGTGAAATCTGGCCCAATGCATAGGCTAATTTGCATGTTGTGGCCACAGGTCATCCCTGTGGGTGCTCCCGGGGCGGATGTGTCTTACCCAATCTAGTCAGCCTCTTCATGCAAAGTGTTCCCCTTAAGAAGCCATGAGAAGCCCAGCATGCCAAGAAAGTCCCGCTGTGATTCTCAGACTATCCCTGGGAATCAGGGACCAGACACAAACTATGGGGACTGAGAGGTAAATAAGGAGAGCTGGGCTGAATGGTGGCTGAGGTTCTCCGAAACGTATTAACTTTTTGTTTTATTTTGGATCCACCTCTCTCCCTCCCCACTTCACCACCCGTATGCTTTGAACTAGGAGGTGAAGGATAAAACCTCAGGTTACTCATGTAGGTTTTCCTACATTTAAAACGATGGCACACAAATATTCAAGCATGTTTCTCCTTTTGCTAAGTGTATTCTTGGAAACCACAGCAGAAAGCGGAGTGGGGATCTTTTTCTGTTCTCTGAGCATCTTGCAGTTAATGGCTTTTGCCGCTAGAGGGCGATGATAGTTGGAAAGAAGGGCTGACGGTGGCTATTGAACCAGGGGACCCTAAGGAAATAGCAACTGGTTAATAGTTTGATTCAGGGCCAGAAAGAGCAGGCTGGATTGCTAAAGGCTTTAGGCTTAGCCAGGTGAGCGAACGGGTGATATTCTAGGAGAAGAAATTTTGGAATTACCCCTGTTTCCAACAATGCAGTACACTTTTTTATGAGCAAGATCCTGAAGTTAAACAGGAAAAAAAAAAAAATGGACAAAAAGTCAGGGGCAGAGCTGTGCTTTTCTTTTAAAAATAGATACATAGAAGTATGTGTTTGTTTGTTCCTACTTGGTGTTTTTGTTTTACTTCTAAAATGAGAACAGCTGAAATAATTTCTGAATTGTTCTGGACTTTGGAGTACAGACTCCCAGTCTCTGTGGTCTGGGCCCTCAAAAACCCACCTGATGAGGGCAAAAGCCCATCCTTGGAAAAAAGCTATTTGAGGCTGTGTGAAGCAGCCCAAGTTTGTTTTCCCCTGCATTTGAAAATGAAAGCCTAGCAGGCTCCCAGGACAGAGAACTCTGTAACTGTGACCATCTCAGGGCAGGGAGGGATTTGCAGCTTTTCTCAGACAAAGCCTCATCTCTGTTCTTTCTGCTGTGGTAGTCCTCACTGGCGACTCTCTTCTGCCTAGATTAGAGCAGTAAACGTTTTCCTATCAAACTCATTGAAGATGCACATTATGAAATAACCCGGAGAGGGGGTGGAGGATTCATTTCTGATGACCTGACAGAACCTTCCTTCCCCTTGGAGGTTGTAGTCCTCAAGTTCTTCATTTGCTCATTTTTGCTACCCAGAAGAGCAGCTGACTGCCCTTCTCTGACACCCCCAAATCATCTAAATATATCTACAGATGGAGTTTACATGAATGCCAGTTAATGATGTGTTACTTAATACTGACTCCCAGGCAGCCCAGAACCAGTGAGACTTCCTTTGCACGGAGGGCTCCTTCAGAAAACGGCAGTGGAGGATGATGGGAAGGATATCTTGGCCGCAGAGGCTTCAAACTGTAGCCGGAGGGATTTAGATTACCATCAGCAGCCTGCCCCAGAAGCAGAATCTTACCAAATGCTATCTCTCTTCTAGATTAGATAGAAAGAAGAATTGGGGAGATACTAGGAAACATTTTCTGAAGTCGGTTTTCCTGCGAGTTGGGGGACCTGCAGACTGGGGGAGTGGGGGTTGGAAGGTGCCTCACTGGCCTATAACTGGGAGCACAACCGACTACCACAGGAGACACAGTTACAGTGACCGAATGTTCTTTAGCTCTCTTGGGCTCTTTCTTTGGGCTCCTTAGTATTACGGGGTTTTGCTACTTGATGCTCACATGTCTCTCTTTGCTTGTGGAAGTCCCTGGCTCGGGGAATTTATGTTCCTTTGCAGGGAATTGAGGGGGCGGGAAAGGGGAGGGGGGCCTTATTTTTGACAGTGAGCTTAAGCCTTCTACAGATGTTGCTCTTCATTTTTAACCAGAGTACTAAGGAGAAAGTGTTGACTTTCTAACTGGCAAGACCATACTCTTAAGTTATTTGACCCTTGCACATTCTTAACCCTTCGGAATATTTTACTTAAGTTGTTCTACCCTTCAGAGCTAGGGTCGTAGAATATAGGATAATAATTCTCCGGGCTTCTTTTATTCATAAAGGCAGGTAAAGGAGTTGGGGGGGGGGAGGTGTTGATGTAATTCCTGGGTTATTTAAACCAAAAAGCCTACTCCTAAGGGAAGAGAAAAGGGGACAGCAACTGCCCAAGACCTGCTCCTTGGAAGAATGCTGTGCATCTAGTATCCAGGGGGACAGGAAATGTGTCTGTGGATGAACTAAGCAACACTTCCCTGAATCTCAAGGAGAAATAGTGTTTGTCATAGTTTCTAGCACACTCTAGAAATAGCTTCTCTCCTGACACGTGAATACCTGCATCACTCCTTGCAAAGACTTTTCTCTGATTTCCCCAGGCGACCTTCCATCTTACTATCTGTCCAGGGAAGCTCCACAGTTGGAAAAAGATCACAGCCATTTGGGGGAAATGATGTCTTGTTCTTCTCATCTGAAGAGCCGAAAATTATTTGTGTGTGAGGACAAGAGAAGTTCAGAGAAGATCTGTCGTAACTAAATTTGGAGAAATTACTTTTCAGATTTTAGCACACTCCCTCTTACCTTCTGATTCTAGAATTGAGATACTTCTGACAGGTCTTTGTTTTATCTTAGTGATCAAGATCTGATGTCACTAAGAGGTCAGAAGCATATGCAAAAAAAGAACATTTAAATATTTTCTGATCGGAAAATTACCCTGAAATACCTTTATTATATTTCCACGCCGTACATGATCACAGGTACTTTGAGTCATGCTGCTGATTCCAGGAAGGTGTTTGCACAAGTTGAGAAAGTAGAAGGGGCCAGTTGACACATGCTTTAGCAGATGGCATTGTCTCCTTAGAAGCTAAGGCCCCCTTGCCTTATGCATATGGGGCTGCTGGAACGCCGCTCCCGAATTTGTCATAACTATCTCTTCTGAGACTGTATTGCTTCCCTCCCTGGCCCCAACCCTTTTGCAAAGACCCAGCAGCAGCCCTCCAGAAATCACTATTTCACAGACATTTCATAGGGCTGCAAGCAGAGAGCTCAGCCACCATTTTAACCTTGGCATTCCCCTTGAGAGACTAGAGGAGTAGCAAGCCGGGACCTAGAGGAAGGACATGGAAGTGGTAAGGGGCTTCAGGGGTCCGTGGGGAGATGAGCTAGCCCTGTACAAGATCGAGCAAGGGGGAAGCATCTATAAACTCCCTTTCCTGTCTTGTGTTCTTTCCCCTCTGTCTCTGCATGCACGCTGTCCATTTGAGTGCCGGCTTGGCTAAAGTCACCCCAATGTTGCAGTAATAAGAGTCACCTACCTTTATTTCGATCTTGATTTTCTTCCCTTCCTTTCTTTTCCCAAAAAATTTATGAATGGAGGTAGATAAGCAGAGGTTGAATTGGCTAAGGCTGTCGGTTGCCTCTTGATATTCCAGTCTCGGGGGAAAGGGGGGGCAAAAGACTACCTACTCTAAATAGAAATCCTAGACCCATTTTCATTTAACAACTTTATATTACTCAGTACCTTGTGTTCAAATAAATTGTGAAAATAAGTGATTTCTAGTGCTCGGGGCATTGTCTGTGAACTGATCTGCCTGTGTCTCTCATAAATTTTCCATTTGGATGATCAGAGCAGGGCAGAAGATTTTTAGGCTATAGGCAGCTGTTGTCACTGGCCGACCCTGGGTTGTGGGTACATGGGAACTCTGTCCAGGGCTTCGTGGCATGGAGGAGAAGAGCTAGTTCTGTGGGTGAGGTCTGCCTGGGGTTGGTGGGAGCTCCTGCAAGTTCTGTCGGTGCTTCTGCTTTAACCAAGTTGGCAGAGTTTTATCTTACCCAAACAGAGGTACACAGCAAAAGAAAACTAATTTGGGCAATTAGAATTGGTAAATCTGAATTAGGTGGAATATGTTCAGAAAGATGACATTATATTGCGTGCATGGAAAGGAATTAGAACAGCTAACACCTTGCTGCCAGGGAGAGGTTCCTCAGAACCTTCCATGATAAAAAGATAAGGGTAATTTTAATTAGCGCAGTTGCGAAATAAATCGGTGCTGGTGATGTGCTTAAAAATTTGTGTTCTTCAGTTACACATTTTTCGTGCATTTGAATTGGCCATTAATTGGCCAAGCGAGGCATTTCTTCTTAAAGATAAATTTTCAGTTTATTCCTGTTCAAGATACTGCAATATCATATTTGAACAAATGCCAAACGCACTATATAATGCGGCCTTGTCCATCAAAATAATTTGGTTCAGAGTTCAGTCTCATGGAAAAGAAGGGTATTAAAGCAGTGGTCTAGAACCCTGAGCACCAGCCTGAGAGGCAGCTTGGATGGTACCTGGAAGGGTGGCGGTGAGAGGGGGTGCCTGGCAGCTTAAGGCTGTGAGTTCTCTGCCCTCTTGCAGTCTTGCCCATCTCTGCTGCATGTTCAGCGCCTATGCAGATCGAGGCCCAGCCCACGCGGTACAAGAAGAAACACCAAGTGTACTCTCAAGGGTAGATGTGTCTTGGAGGTCTCCGAGAACAGAGATGGAGAATGGGCAGTGTGTGTGTTGGAGGCACGCTGCCTTGCATTTTTGTAAGTGTGCAGAAAATATCTGCCAGAGATGGGCTGGCATTTGTGAAATCAAGGTACCAAACTTAGGATTCGCTGGGCAGAGCCCCAAGGCTCAAAGATGCAGGAGTGCCCATCGTTATGAAGCCAGTGCACTTCAAGATACTTACTTCGTTTTCCTCTGATGAGGCAAACCAAGAATCTGACGCAGAGTAGAAGAACAGTAAAAGTCATGTGAATCTGGAAATACACCTCTTTTCCAGGCATTTATTTAGAGTTTCCTGGCATTGGATTGTTTGTAGGTCAGTATTGCAAGAGAATGCACATTTTTTACATAATACTGTGGTTGGAAACAGTGTTTCCTTACCAGTTCACTGATTACTTCACTAAGTAGGAATTAGTCAGAAGGCAATTGAAAAGTCTTTTGTTTTCATTGTTCATAAGAGACTCTGGTGGTTTGCCTGCACTTTACATCATTGGTGGGTAGATCGCCCCTATGGAATTCTTAAAAGAAGGGTCATGAAAGTGGGTGAACTTCAGCTGGTCTGTAGAGAATGAGGAGAAGTAATCTATTTGGGTGAGCCTCTTCAGTGATCAGCCATCTAATTTATAAGCATGCCCACTCTGCTAGGTCCAGTAAAGGATTCAGAAAGAGACCCTGAGAGCCACTCTACGAACCAAAACCATAAAACAATGCTGAATTGGCTTGTCTAAAGTCATAGTGCTCACCCACCTAGTAATTCAGATAATCTTAGCTGAGCAGAACCAAAATTATATTAAATGCCTTGACCTATAAGTCTAATTAATCTGTCATGATTTATTGATGGACTGTTGTAGGCAGGGTATAAGTCCTGCTCTCGTGGACTGAAAAAGTCCAGTTGAAGAAGTAGGCTAGAAAAACAACACTATATATGCCAGTGGTAGAAGTTGTAACGTACAGGATATGATTAATCATCCCTTGCGAGGTTTAAAGACTGCAGTGAGTTCACCAGAGAAAGAGGTCCCGAAATGCTGTCTTCACTGGAAAAGGCGTCGCCAAGGAGGAGGAGAACAGGAAGTGTTTCGCACGTGGAGAGGAGGCACGGGAAGCAGAGTTGGCTGGATGGTTCGGGAGTGACCCAGAGCAAGGACTGGTTGTGAGAGGAAGGGAGAGCAACTCCAGTAGGAGGCAGTGAAATAGACCGAAATTTAGATTACTGCCAGATGGGGAGCTTCTACCGTGAACGCCTCAGAACGCAATCCCTGGACTCGCAGTGCAGCAGCTGTGCGGGAACCTGCTAGAAGGGCAGAATCTCGGGTCCCAGCCTGGACCCACAGACTCAGAATTCTGGGGTATGTGGTCCAGGAATCTGTGCTTTTAAAAACGTGTCCATTTGGTCCTTCTGCAGTTTGAAAAGCACCACTAGGGATAGTTTGGGCTTTGTTCCAAAGGACAGTGGAGACCCATTGAAGGCTCTGGAGTAGCGAAGTGGCACGTTCTTTAGTGAGCTAGCAAACCAAGGCCTTGGGGAAGCGGTCTTCCACACGTACGCTTCTTCAGTGTTCTCACTTACCGTTCTCACTCCCCTGCTAGTCACCACCTGCACGATAAAACCGCTCCAAATTGCCAGTCAAGGTACTGTGGGAGCTGAAGGCATCTAACTGCTCTTTGAAGTGGTTTCTGAAAGCTGAGGGTAGGTCTTGTCTGGGTAGTGATGTGGTGTGCATCTATGGTATATTTTGTAAGTAGGGGTTTTATTGTAATGTGTGTGCTTTGCAAAAAGTGATTTAAATCAGTGACAATAACAAACACCTATATGGTGCTTTATAGTTTAAAAACACAGTACGATGGACTGATGGGAAACGTGTCCATCACTGAGCCACATGCGGCCACCGAACGAAAGGAGGCTTGTGAATGAAAACTTAGAACTAGTATTTTCCTTAGCAGTTCTGTTTTTTTTCTAGACCGAGCACCCGCGGTAAGGATAATCTATTTTAATTTTCTGTCAAGTGGCTACTATCGAATCTCGATTTGGTAGTTGGGAAAGCCAATGCCTATGTTTGTCCAAGTTCACACAGCCAGGAAGTGGCTGAGCTAGGATTCGAACTTGGGCCAGAGGCCAAGCTGGCACCGCTACACCATGCAGGTGAGGGTATGGGCAGAGGAAGCTACCAGAATGTTAAAAAACACCCACTGACCAAGTACCACAAATAGGCCTTGACTGCAGTCAAGTCCTGACCCATTTCATTTGAGGTTCTCAAGCTCCCAAGTCTTTTTTTTTCCCCCCTCATTTGTGGCATTAATGCATCTGTTTAGATAATGGATTTCTACATTTTAAAGAAACCAGCATCCTATCCAAATTAAAATTGTTGGCCCTCAGCCCATGTCAGAACTGCAACTCATCCTGAAACTCCCGCCTTGCTTTGTCTGTACCGCCACCTTTCCAGGTCATTAAGAATGAAAGGTTTGTGACCAGATTAAACACAGGCTGTTTGTGTTCTGCTTTTTGAGCACCTGCTGGTTGGAGTCCGTGCCCCTAGATTTTTAGAAACAGCACCTGCCGGAATTTAGCACCTTCTTACAATAGCACAGCCATGCTTAAACGTTTAGTTCCTTGGAGAGGACCGTGTGCTATCACGCCAAATATTTATAAGTGTATCTCCCCACGCTGCCTGGCATTCTGAGTAAACCTGGACAGAAGTGTGGAGATCAAAGAATGTAATAACCAAAAACCCTCCCTTCACGCTCTATCTGCCATCAAATGAGAGTATTAGTGAAGTGGTATGGAAATCCTCTTGAGCCTGCCCGCAGCCACCGGCCCTGCCAGTCACGATTTAAAACAACGTGACTGAGCGCTCAGAATCCTCGGGGTTGAGTTGTGTGCGTACCTTAGTGTATTACTTCCAAGTTGCCAGTTTCCCCCAGATTAGCACATTGTCATTTCGGCTTTATTAAAGAAGTCAGGACATGAACGGGTAGATTTAGCACAGTGGGGATGTCAGCCACACTTCCTTGCCGTCATGGGGTGGCGGCTTTGGTAAAGGCAGCCATGCGTGTGAATCCACTCCCACTAAGAGTCAAGCCGAGTGGGACTGAGAGAGAGGAAAAGACAGAAGTACAAGGATGCAGCAAAACCACAGCTCTCCAGCCCCGGGTGGGAACTTCGGGCCCTTGCTTTGCCGTCTTAGGGCCTGGCGGTTGCAAAAAAACACAACACAGCTGGGTATCAGCGACACAGTAAGTGCTCTCTCATGGCATTACTGGAATGGCGTGGATGAGCCCAGCGTGGTGTTTAAGCATTGTAGGGATGCAGCCAGGTGCAGGACACAAGACCCTGGTCACTCTAGGGGACACCTCCTGTCGTGGAAAACCATGGTTTTCCCAAGGGCGCACTCTGTCTGTCAGAGTGCTAGGGTGGAAGAAGGCTGGAGACCATTGGTCCAGGAATTTACAGGATCCTTTTACATAGGATCAGCTCAGACTGCAACCCCCTCCCCGCTCCCTGCCAGGAGGTGTGAGGGGGAAAGCTTTGCTTTTGTCACTTTTCGTGTGATCAACCCGAATATTTCCATCTAAGCAGGTTATGTGTTTCTCCCACAATCAAAGGGAAATAATGATGTACCTTCTCCACTCAGAGTCAGCTACCTCGTATTTGCTTATCTTTAAAACTGTCACAAGAACTTCGCATAATCTTTGGAAAGAAAAGAAAGGTAAGAAAAGAGGGACTGTAGTGATGCTGATAGCTGGTTGTAAAGGGAACAATTCGGTTAACTGGTCAGTCCTTTTGTATGCCCAGGATTGAAGAAAGTTTCCTTGATTGCTTTTTGCTGAATGGACTTGGTCACTTGACCACTAACGTGGGGATATTCTAATCCTCTGATTGGTGAGCAGGATTTCTGGCTAAATAGAATTAAGCAAGCAAAGAAACAAAAAACGCAGCTAGAGAAACAGCAAACCCAGTAGCAACAGCAATAACATGCTCAAGGGTTGACCTAACCCAGGACCATAGGCTTTGTTTACAATGGTAGTAGGTGCATGAGCCTCCTGGAAATCAGACCTCAAGTATGACCTCTGTAGGTACTTCTTCTTTTGTTGGGCGCAGGAAATAATAAGATGACAGCTAAGTTTCTGGAATCAGGGCAGCAGCTCTCTGGGCTGCTTCAGTCCCGTGTGGGGTGCGTCTCTAGCATCTGAGCTGGAGACGGGCAGACTTGGTTCTTCTTACTGAGCTGCACATGCACTGAGCCTAGACAAGATGGGGAAGCACAAGAAAGGGATGTCCTGAGCCCCAGCTGTTGGCACTTATGACCTAATGGACTCACAGGAAGGCTTATGTGTGGGAAACAATCAGAGTTTGATGCCGTTATACACTGGATTGGGAGGACCAGCCTGAGCTCATGGGAAGAACATTGGTAAAGGACAAGATTATGATGTGGGCCTTGGCTGGGTTGGGGAAATGGGATTAGAACAAGAATACTTTTATTCCTATGCTTGAAAACACTTAGAAGGAACATTCCATAGGTCCTTAACATTGGCTTCAAACAGCTGACTACTGGTGACAACAGGCTCCAATGAGCAGGCGATGTCTTCTTCCGATTTAGAGTATCTCTTGGTATCATCAAGAACCGATTTGGCCTATGTCGCCATCTTGACCAGGTTCTGGGTGGGCAACAGGCACAGCCCAGAGCCTGAAAGCTCTGCTGGATGACCAGACCTCTAAGTTTGGGCAGATGAGGGAGGGTCAAGGTTCCTGATGCCTTCCTGCTTTCCTGGAGCCCAGGTCAACAGCCAGGGACAGAGGATGATAGCCCGATGCCACACCCCAGGAGTGGCACTTGATGAAGAAAGCAGCTGACTCGGGAAACCAGGAGGAAGCAGGAGGAAGCTGGGTACTGCGAGGTGACGCTGAGGTACCAGACATTGACCCTCTGATGATGGGATGGACTAAAAGAGAGCGCCTCAGCCAAGCCACACCACTGTCCTTTTCACTGGCCGTGTTCCCATTCAAAACCCTCTTGATTCTGTCATTTTCAAAACGGGAACTAACAGTAAGCTGTTACTCCCACTTGACTTCAGACACTGTCCTTGTTCAGGGCAGGAGGTCACCCCGGTGGTCAACATCATTGACACGTAACCTATTTGGGGGCTGCTCCCTCCATACTGTCATGTCATGTCAAAGAGTCTTCTTTCTCAGAAGAGGTTGAGGACCCTGTAAAAGGAAAGTATTCTCTGATGCATTGAAGGCAGACCCTTCCCCTTGCCCCTGGCTTTCACACAGATGATAGCGTGTGGGGCAGGTTGGCAGTGACTTGAAGTTGTTCTCTGAGCAAAGTTCAGCTCTAATCAGAGGCAGGAAGTGTTTATTTGAGCTTTATTGGGTGAGTCAGTTTGCTACATTTTAGGTCCCTTTAAACCTGGGGCATCCTGTGTACGTCAAATAATCATAGTTTCAAGCAATTGGAAACAAATATCAGATGCAAATGAATGAAGTTTAGACCTTCCCAACCAGCAGACTCTTACGCAAAATTTTTACTGTTTGGCCAATTCTGATTAGGTTAAGGCTTTCCCACATGAAAACAAGCATCTCCCCTTTTACCCAAAATAGGGTAGACTCTTCCCTCGATGGCTTCTAGAAGATCATCATAAGACACAACCCTGTGAAAATCCACTCTGTATTTTCCCTACTACCATTTGTGTTGGTGGAATTGGTTATTGCTCTAGGAATTTGGCTGAGATAAATCTGAACTTGGGGAAACATCACACCAAGGCCATGACACTGGAGTAAGGCCTCGGAACAGTGGGAGGTGGAAGGAGGGGAAGGCCTGTGAGAAGAAGGGCTGACGATGTGTGAAAATGATTTTTTTAACATTATTCAGGTGATAATTATTTTTGTTATTGCTTAGGAAAACTTACCCCAGTAATTATAGTTACTATCCACACGAGACTCTCCTTCTCTATTAACTGAGAGGTAAGTCTCCAGTAAGAAGAAGGATGTTTACTGTGACGAGGGCTTGCTTGCTTTGTGGGGAAATGAAATGGTTTTGGTTAGGTTTCCCAGGGTGGTTGGATCTTGCCTTTGGTTCTACCAAGGAGGTGTAATAGAGAGGAGGGAGAGTGCCTGTTGTTTGTTCTTTTTAAAAGATGATGAAACGTTGAGGACAGGACAGTGGAAATAGGGAAGAAATGGAATAACTTCAGGCTGCCTTCTTCCACTCCATCTTGAATTCTGCTTCCAGAATAGTTTTGCTTTAGGTCAGCTTTAATCATGCCATTTTACAACTCAGAAGATTGCTGGGGTTCTTTGCTTCCTACCTGTGTTTTTTAGAACCTCCCCGCCTCGCCCGCTGCCACCACCAATCTGTCTCCTTCCTACCTACATCCAGAATTTACGAGCGGTTTCCTAGATAGCAAGTTTTTTTCACCGGCTCAATCCCACCCTCCCCATCCCTGCCCCGTGGTGTCCCTTTCCACTTACCTCTTCCTTGAGGGCTGTTCCTTTAACTTGCCAGGACTACTTCTCTCTCGCCCACATCCTAAGCCTAATTCAGATTTGAGTCAACCAAATTCCTATATTGCAACGGCCAGTTCCACCAGGACCAGTTCTAGTACGGAAAATAAAATATAGAAAGGGTTTTCCCATGACGGTTTCCTATCATGATCTTCTGTAAGTGCTAAGGCCTGGATGACAGACAATTACTCTGTATGGATTAACTAAGTAAGACCCAGATACCTAGGTTTCACAATCTGATTCAATAGAGGAGGGTTTCGCACATAACCATAGAACGTTTTGTGTTGCTTTTTTGTGGTTTCCCATGTTCAATTCCTACTTCTTAGAAACCAAAGCCATGGCTTATGGCATCTTTCATATCCCCCAGGGACCCACCCCAGGGCTGGGCACCCAAGAAAGACCTGTTGAATTGATAGATTAAATGATGCGGACATGGAGGGGAGCGAGGAGATGTCACAGAGTGTGAAGTGAGGACCCATGATTCCCTTAGATGACGCACAGGAGAAATTGTTCATCCCGTCACTGGCACATCAAAGGCAGACTGTTCCAAGTCCCATCTTTTGTTGGGCGCTCATGTGAAATTGATTCAAAAGCGATAGAATCTCTGCACATATAAACAGCTCGCAAATGGTGGGGAATGTGCATCCAAACACATCCAATTGGCAGGACATGTGGTGCTGCTGAGAGGAAGCCTCTGGCTATCCATCACACCTTGAAAGATGAACAGGGCAGGCCTAGCGTTCCCTTCAAAGGCAGGAAAGGTTAGCGCTCTGGGAAAACAGAGCCCAATGGGAATTTCAAATACACGGTGTGGCCCTTCCGGCTTGTAGGTCATGATTAACTATTCTTACCCTAAATGGCCATGACATATAATCTCTTTCCTAATTTCATTATTTTGCTTACTATCACAGGACCGTAACTTTTTGGACATTCAGGTGAGATTAAGGGAGGAGAAGGTGGAATAAGGCTTTTAAAATCTTTGATTACCTCAGAAAACATATTTGCTTACTTTACCAGGAAGTTGGGTTTTTGTTTTGTTTTGTTTTCTACTGATGCCAAGAGGGGATTAATGACTAGCTGCTGGGTCTGCCAGCTTTCTTTTGATTTCAGTTTATGTAATTAAGCAGTTCCCAGAATGACTTAAGGTTCTCACTCACTCTGCATCAAAACATGCTTCTCAGATGTGTTAGGTGTGGAGGTCAGAAAGGATCCAAACTCCCTGAATGGAGGGAGGGGGAGTGAAAAATTGATCTGGCTTTGAACATCTGTCCCTCCAATTTAAAGAGGGGTGATTCTGCTTGGGGGCTGTGCACATTGAGGTATATTGAGTAGAAAGCAGGTTTCAGCGGAAGTTCAAAATGAGCTAATGTTAGACTAACTCCAAGTGAGGTTAACAACAGGAATAACACAGGGAAACCAGCTCTGGTTCACTATTGAATTTCCAGCAACTAGAGCTTCATGTGTGGTGGATGTTCAAGAACTCATGCATTCGACAAAGACGTACCAGTAACCCAGTGTATGCCGGGCTCAGTTCTCGTTGCTGGAGATCCAGTAAGGGATTGACCCGACAAGAATCCCTCCCTCGGGATGCTCACACGGAGCGAATGTTGGATGAACAGATTTTTATTGAGTGCCTCCTTAGTTATGGAGTTCAGAGCTAGTGGTGGTGGGGGTTGCTAGGAAGAAGAAACTGTGTTCCTCAAGGAACTGACTGTCTCACTGGGAAGTGAAGACACTGCCCATGGAACGAAAGAACTGTTTAGAGTTGTAACTGAATCCAGGGTGCTGAAACAGACAGACCCCCATGGGGGCAGACTGGTCAGAGTGGGTACTCATTTCCCGATTCTGCAGGCAGGCGGCTCTCTGCAGCAGGCTGACTTGTCTCTAGCTCCTTAAGCAGTAAGAGTTTGCAGCTGCAAAAATCAGAGTTCCCTTTGGTTCCCTTTCTCCCTTCCAGCCCGTAACCTTTTTTCATTCTTCCATCCACACGATGATTGTTTTTAAAGGGAATTATATATATAAAAAAAATAATAATAAAGGGAAGCTTTTCTTTTGGGCTCAGGCTAGTTCCCTTACAAACTAATAGGGCAGAATTTCTAACAGTTCCTGCCTTCATGAAACAGACAGACAGCCGGGGGAGAAAGACATGAGTCAGTTATGCAAATCAAACCTCCTGAATGCTACAGGGGAGAACACAGCATATAATAATGAGATTTGACCTTGTCGGGGAAGTTAGGGACAGCTTCTTAGAAGAAAAGATGGCTGTACTGGAATCTCAAGGATGAGGAGGGACTAACCAGGGGAAGGGAGAGGGGAAACATTCCAAGCAGAGGGAATAGCATAAGCAAAGGCCCTGTGGCAAGAGGGAATTTGCTGTTGGGACAGAGGGAACCAGAGGTGGCTGGAAGGGAGACGACTCAGAAGAAGGTAGATTGGGCAGATCATAATAGGCCATCAGGCATATTAAGGAGTTTCTTATTTATTCCAAGAGTAATAGGAAGCCCTTAAAAGAATAATCAATAGAAAGAGAGGAGGGAGGGGGATGGGTTACACTCAGATTTTCATTTCAGCAGGGTAACTGCCCGTAGTGTGATCCGCGTTTGCTAGGGGGACTAGTCAGTGTGGGGAGCATTAGGAAGAAGGCACTCGTTAAGAATCTAGATGAGGTGATAATTAATTACTTGGACCAGAATGGTGGCCCTGAGCCAAGGCGGGCAGAGACTAAAAGAAGTAGACAAATGTTGCAGGTACAAAATAGTCAGTACACAAGTACAACAGGGAGGAGCAACAGGGCTTGGTGATGGATGTAAGGGATGAGGGAGAGGAGGTACCCGGAGTGAGTTTCAGGTCTCTGGCTTGTGCACAGGCGCCTTGGACGAGGACCGGTTCACTGGGGGGAAATTACCGAGTCAGCTTTGAACGTGTTGGGTTGAGTGCTTTTGTGGCATCTAGAGGGAAATGTCAGAAATTCGGTTGGAAAGGGGCGCCTGGGTGGCTCAGTCTGTTGGGCGTCTGCCTTCGGCTCAGGTCATGATCCCGGGGTCCTGGGCTGAAGCCCCACATCAGGCTCTGTGCTCAGCGGGGAGCCTGCCTCTCCCTCTCCCTCCGCCTGCCGCTCCCCCTGCTTGTGTGCTCTCTCTCTCTCTCCCTGTCAAATAAATACATAAATAAAATCTTAAAAAAAGAAAAGAAACGCAGTTGGATAAATGGGTACGCGGCTTGGAGGAGAAGTCTGACACGGAGGTTGACGTTCGCGGGTCACCTGTGCCGAGCGAGGTGCATTAGACACTGTGGGTGTGGATGAGACTGCTCAGCCAGGACAGAGTGAGGAAGGGGGAGCCCGAGAGCCCCCTGATGGCTGGGGAGAGAAGCCCGCACGAGCAGGCCCGAGACCACCTGCCCGAGACATGGGGAGGAAACTGGCCTGGGAGCCAAGGGAGCCAAGTGTTTTTTGGAAGAGGAAGTGCCCCGGGGGAAAATCCTGCTAAAAGGCCGGGAAGGGAAGACTTGGTGATGGTAGCAGCTCTATGCCGTCGGTGACAGTAGGATGAGGCCACCTTCCTGGAGCACCCATTTCGAACCTGGCCCTTTAACATATAATATCATCCCTATAAGACATCTGTAAGGCAGGTCCTCTATCATCCGCTTTTTACAGATGAGAAAACCGAGCACAGGGAGGAAGTCATTTGCCTGAGCTCACCTAGCCAGCAAGTGACAGAGTTCGGTGGGAGCCCTTCTCTGTCACTCCATGGACCCTGTTCTTAAATGCTGTGTGTCTAGGGTTGGTGGGATCAAAAGCAGCCGGGGAGCACAGGAGGGTGTAGAGAAGCGAGGTTTTCTCCTCTGGAAAGCCTTGGATTCCTTCAAACAGAGCCGAGGAAAGACGGCATTGTTGCTGAGGCCCACATCCGGCTGGGCCGCACGACAGGGCATCCCAGAGGCCATCTGATGCTGTGGCTCAGCTAGATTGGGGCAATGCTGGGCGCATGCTGCAGCTGCCCTTTGGCCCCCAGCGCTCTGGGGCCGTGGTTCTCAGTGGGGCGAGAGAGGCTGATGCTCCGATTCACCACCCCGGGGCTTCCAAATCGAAAACTCGGGGGTGAGGGGCGGAATCCGTGTTCTCACAAGTCTTCGTGTGATTCCGATGCACAAGCTGGAGAACCCGTGTTCTTGGGGGATCCTTGCAAACAGAAGAAGGAAAATTGATTTCTAATCCATGTATCTCTCGGACACTAAACACCTTGGCAGAACCCAGATGGAAGCGTGGTTCTGAATCCGGGCTGCACACTGCAGTCCCATGGGGAGCTTTGCGCACGACCGATGCCTGAGGCCCACCCTCAGAAATTCTGGTCTCATGGGGCTGGGGTCAGCCTAAGCATTCGGTTTTTGTAATGAGGATTTGAATGGGGAATGGATGATTGAGGGAATGGCTGACAAGGCAGCCTATGTACTTTTGAGTCCAGAATCGTACTCTGGGGAGAAAACGGGGCAGGCCTTTAAGGGGAAGGAAGACAAATGGAAGAGAAGGTAGACCGTAGGCCCTTTGTGAGTATCACTATAGCTTGAATAAATTGGGAGACTGTCGGGCAGAAGGTAGTCTGAATTCGTAACAGTTCTTAACGATGGACTTATTTTCAAAGCAATGCCAATAATAAATATGCTATCACAGCTGCTTCATGAATAAAGAAGGATCATGATCACCTCCTCCTGGCAGCTTCACTTAGACTCTGTCTGTATGTTAAGAATGTGCTCACCCCTCTGGCCTCCCCAGCGTTCCTTCCTCCCCTGCTGACCTGCTCAGCCCCCGCCCTCGGCATTCTCACCCTGTCCCCAAATCCTGGGATTTGTTCCTGCCCCCCACCCCGCCTCCTTGTTGTCTCAGGCCCTAGCTCTGTCCAGAATCGTCCATGGCCCCCAGTTTAGAGAGCCCACCTTTCTCTTGCTCGTTCATCTTTAAGACACTCCGCTCCTGTTTTGTTTCCTTCATTCTGCCCATTTCCCCTTCTCCACCCTTGGCTCCTAAGTTCTGCAGGGGACAGTGCTGGCTTGCCATTCTTTGCATCCCGCCCAGCACAGCACCCCACACCTTACAGGCTTGGGAAATAGTAGTCAGAAAGCTGCAAAAGTGAATTTCCATCCGTCTCCTTCACACATTGGCACTGAGTGAAGATAAAGAAGGCCCCTCCTCAGATGAGGTATGAGTGTGGTTGGGTCATTCGGAGGCCACCTTGAGGAAAGAAGCCATAGGAAATTCCCAAGATGGGTATCCCAGTAGGAACATCCTCCAGAGTGAGAAGTGTCCCACAGAAGGGGCCCTTGCAGCCTCAATAGCCCGTGGGGCCTTATAGTAGTTTCTCAGGGCTGCCTTCACACATTACCACCAGGTGGGGGCTTAAAACAATCTGAATCTATTCTCTCATTGTTCTGGAGACCAGAAGCCTGGAACCAGTGTCACTGGGCTGAAATCAAGGTGTCCATAGGGCCCTGCTCTCTCCCCAGGCCCTCAGGGGAGAGTCCATCCTTGCCTCTTCCAGCTTCTGGTAGCCGCCATGTTCTTTGGCTTGTGGCCACAGCACAGTCTCTGCCTCTGTGGCCACATTGCCCTCTTGCTGCTTCTCAAATCTCCCCCCTGCCTTTCTCTTATAAGGACACCTGTGATTGCTTTGAGGGCCCACCCTGGTGATCCAGAATAACTTGCCATCTCAAGATCCTTATTGTAATCACATCTGCAAAGTTCTTTTTTGCTGTCTCAGGTAACACTTGCATGTAAAGGGATTAGGACATAGATATCTGGTGGGGAGCCATTATCCAACCTCCCGCACATATAAAGGTAGCTGGAGCCTCCAAAGGGACAGCGACTTGTCCAAGGACATACTTCAGGGTTGTCACAGAAATCAAAGACCCAGGTCTCCTTTCTGTCCGTTTTGGGCTTCCTCCACTAAACAAGCTGATGTTCATAAAAGTAAAACAGAGAAAGAGATTTAAAATAACACGTCATACCCTAATCCGTGTGCTGTCTGGATTATCTGTCTTCTGTCTTCTGTCTGGATTTCGTGCTACCAGGATTCATCCATCTCTGCACCTTCTTCCCCCTTGGGTTCGGGCTCAGGAGATGCTCTCTGGCCCGTGTGGAAGCAGCAGTGGAATTACCTAAATGGCATTTTCTGCTCTCCTTTCAGGACCGCCTCTTTTTCGTCATGGAGTATGTAAATGGTGGCGACCTTATGTTCCAGATTCAGCGCTCCCGAAAATTCGACGAGCCTCGTTCCCGGTTCTATGCTGCAGAGGTTACGTCAGCCCTCATGTTCCTCCACCAACATGGAGTCATCTACAGGTAGCTCTTCCCTCCTCCTGCCTTTCGTGAAAGCGAAAAAATAAAGAATTCTCCAGACACTTGAACTGACTTTGGCTCCCGCCCAACTGGTCTCTTAGCAACCCGCTTTAGATGAGTTGTTTGTTCTAATTTGCTCGCAGAGGACTTTTTTGGGGGCTGTTTATCACTGTGAATGTTAATATTTGAATAGCCTCAGGAGATCTGACCCACCGTTTGTGCCAGTTTTGATTGAAAGCCCAAGCACAACATTTTAAAGGCTTGGCGCCGAGCGACCTTGGAGTGACCTTCATTTCTCTCCCTCCCCGCCCTCTTCCTTCAACATCAGGGCATTCTCTTTACTTTTTCCTTCTGTGCCATGAACTTCCTCCCCTTCCCAACCTCTTGCCACTTCCTGAGTTTGTTTGGCTTTGTTGTCTCCAGCAGATAGAATCAGGAGGAGGAGGAGTTGCTTGGGGGTCTCTGGGTTTATGATTCGAGGAGGAGGAGGGGAAGGGAGCTAGACAATATCCAACAGGAAGTTACTGCAGATGATCCAGTCCCTCACTGCCGCCCTGTCCCCCTTCCAAGAAAACATAGAGCACACACACGCACACTCACACACTCACACACTAATTTTCCAGTAAGGGAGCGGGGCTATTTACGCAGGCTCTTCTGTGAGGTCAGGAGTTCTGGGAGGAGTAAATATTTATAATTAGCAACAAGGACACTAAAGTTCCTTAAGGTTTTCTCAATGACTGTCAGTTTCTCGACTTGGTTTTTGCCGCCGCCCCCCGTCCCCCACCTTTTTTCAATTGGGTAGAAGAATAGCTAGCTGGGTTCAACCCAGAACTTAGTCACTAGAACCTTCCTGACCCTCTCCTGGGAGCAGTGTTCTGACTAAATGCTCGTTGAGGGGTTCTGACCAACCCTCACCCCAGACTTCCTTTTTACTGACGACTCTTAATTTCCTCAAGTATGTGTCTCTCTGCTCAAAAAGAGTCAGTACCTCCCCCCCAGCCTACAAAATAAAGCTCGAACTTTTCAGCCTGCCGGTCATGGTGCGCCACACTGTGAGTCCCTGTATTGGCTTCCTATTGCTGCGTAACAAAATACCACAGACTTAGGGGCTTCAGACAGCACCCACTTATTATCCCCCTGTTTCCATGGTCCTGGAGTTCAGGCACGGTGCACCCTGGCCCTCGGCTTGGGGTCTCTCTGCTGTGATCAGGGTGTCAGGCCATATGCTTGTCTAAAGTTTGGGGTCCTCCTCTGAGCTCACACACTGGTAGGCAGAACTCAGTTCCTTGCAGCATGTGGCTGGCTTCTTCAAGGCCAGCCGGAGAGAAAGCCTTTCCTGCTTGGAGTCTCTAACTCCAGGGAAGGCTTGGACCCTCTTTTTATAGGATCACTTGATTAGATTAGGCCTGCCTGGGACAATCCCCCTTTTGTTTAACTCAAATGATTAGGGACCTTTATTATATCTGCACAATTCCTTTGCCCTGTAATGTCACATTATCGTGATAGTGACATGACATTGCCTTTTCCACCTTCTTTTGGTTAGAGGAAGTCCCGGCTTCCACCATACTCAGGGAGGGACTGTGGGATTATAGCAGAGTGGGACTCACTGGGGCTCTGCTTAGGTTGTGTCTGCTACATCCTGGTACCCCTTTCTCTCTGCAGTCCCCGTAGCACCTTGTTTTGAACCCACCAAGGTTCTCAGCTTTTCTCAAACCCACCTGCCAATTCCCAGCTAGCCTGTGCTCATGCCCTCCTCAGGCGGCCTCTGTCCAGCCCAGAGGCCTCACACAGTACTGCCTGCCCACACAAAGCCTGGTCCCACCAGCCAGAGCAAGTTTCTCCATCACCCACGCTTCCGTCTGCAATTCAGGAATGAATGGGACCTGAGACTTTTGTTGCTGTGCCTACCACTGTCCACCTTGTGTTAGTTAGCGTTAGGCGTCACTATGGATCCTTCACTAAGTTGCAAATGCCCTTAAGGACCATTTATTTACATATCTATTTTTTGTAAACCCCTCCATCATCTTGTTTTACACGCTCTTCTTGTCTTACACATAGTAAATAGTCAACAAATGACCACTGACTTCAATTAGTTTAAAACCCTAATCTCTGCCCCCGAAGCAGCTCACAAGCCCGTTGGAGATACAAGAGTTAGGTGTAGGAAGAGCTCAGCCATACTACAAGGCAGTACACTGTTAGGTGCCGATGACAGAAGAAGGATGGCCATCCTCTGAGACATCATTCCCCATTCCATCCCTATTACAGTGGGTATAACCATCCAGCATACTGGCAGGGATTCAGAGCGTTCCCTTAAGTAGCTTGCCCAAGGCCCTACTCGGTCAGTGGCAGACCTAGGAAGCCTAAGTGATTGATCAGCAAGCTCATGCTGTACACCAGGACATCTGTCACCCCGCCTTCTCAAGTTCAAGTCCAAACTCTTTGGCTTGTCATCCCAGGCACTCCAAAATTCGCTTCTCCCTTACATGTCTACCTCTCCCCTTTCCACTTCCCTCTCATCACACCTGTGAACACTTTTGTTCTGTTGGCTTCTATGAGCCACACTTTCCCCTCCCCCCCCACACATTCCTTCCCACCTCCCTGACCATTCCTTCTCAGTCTCTGTATGGCCTGGCCTAGCTGTAGCTCTCCTCCAACCTCCATTCTCTAAATGCTGCTTTTCCCCAGGGCCTTCATCCCTCCTTCCTCCTACCCTAAAAGTCCGACACGTGCGTGCTTTCAAATGAATCCTGTGAACCAGTGACCCTCTGTCACTACATCCAGCCCCCCAGTTATCCCCAGAACCCAAACAAGCTCTCTCCCCCAAGCCTCTCTCTCAAGACATGACCTCGGGGCCTTGTGCCTTCTTCCCAGGTGAGTTTGCAGTCTTTGACAGACTTGACTCTTTCACTGCCTCTCGGTTCCCTGCCCTCCTGTCTGCCCTCCCCCTCCACTGCTGCCCGCCATTCTTTGAAAGCACACGGTTGTCACACGCTCCCTTTTTAGCCTCCTTCAGACTCACGCGTGCCCCAGGCCTGCCATGCACAGCTGTGTGGTCTGGGCACAGTGCAAGAGCCAAGGGCACAAGCAGTGAGTGGCGGATGGCATCTAGGCCGGCTCTGCTGGTGTGGCTGGCTTCAGCCCAGGGAAGGGGTGCTTTTTCTACCCAGAGGAGATGGCTTATTGTGTCTCTCACAAAGACACCGTCCGTGCACACGGGGCTCTGGTGGCCCCCAATGATCTTGTGACCCTTATCGCTGTTCCCTCCAACCATATATCCCACCCTCTAGGTGCTCCAAATTATTTGCCATTCTGCCCCCAATGTCATTCTTTTTCATTTCTCAGAGCCTTTGTCCCCCCGTCCTTGGAAATCCCTTTCTCCTAATCTGTGTCTTGATCAATGAGTGGTTCCCAGTTCACATCCATGTTCTGACTGCCTCAGAGTCCCTGGTTTAAAAGGTACAGAGATTCCATAATACTGGAGGAGGGGAAATGGATAAGGATATTGGTGAGAGAGAAAACAGCCCTGAGTTTATGATTGCTGAGGCTACGTGATGCCCACATGGGAGGGGGGTCCACTGTCCTATCTACTGTTGTATGTGTTTGAAGTTTACCATAATTATAATATCTTTTCTTAAAAAAGAATAGCAATTCCAGGGTAACATTCTAGAATTTTTGATTCAGTATGTCTGGAGTGGGGTTCAGGAATCTATATTTTTTTGAAGTGTTCCTCGGGTGACTTGGGGACCAGAGATGGAGAAAAATTCTATTCTGCCTCTGGGACTGTGTCAAGCGCCCCTGCTGATGTGAGGCTCTCCCGACCACCCAGCCTGTCCTGGGGATCATGCCTTCCCTCTATACCAGGCATTTAGCAGGTTCCCTTTGCAAATCTTAATGTTTTTACTTAAGATACCTCTTCTGTGATTGAGAACTCCACACAGGAGTGCTCATCTGGTTGGCCTAGAACAATAGCCTGCTTACAGTAGGTGTTCACTAAATGTTTGTTCTTCTAGTCTCTAATGCTCCAGAGCCTTCCAATCCAGTGGGTTGCTCCCTCCTAGGTGTGTACTTCTTAAAAGTCTGTGTTGGAAGCATTCCTAACTCCTTGACCCTAAAAGGCCCCCAATTTCTTCGTAGCTCTCATTTTATGGGTTAATGAGGATGCTAGGATCTCTGTTTCCCATGTTGCTTTGTGTTAGGCTGCCGAAAAAGAGGATGAAGGGCAGTGTGTGTACAGGGGGCTGGGGAGGCCCGGAGTGTGTCTCCACCTCTTTGCCTCTGGCTCTTCTGAAGCCCGGCCAGAGACCATGCTTTGTGCGATACAGAGGTTTATTTGGGAGATTGGCAAGGCCAGGTTTTGGAGGAGGAAGCTGATTGCTGGAGTGGAGATGGAATTTTCGGCCTTCCTGCTGGAATTTATACACACGCTAATTAGCAGCTAACTGGCCAGTGTTCAAGAATGAAGGAAAGAAGTCATTTCTCTGGCTGGTGGCTCACACTTTAAGGAAATCCCACACTGACAGGCATGGCCCCCTTTCTTCTGGTCCTTGTCTGAGTCAGGTTCCAGCACCAGGCAGCCCAGGGTACCGTCTCTCTGTCCCCTGCCCCGTGTTCCTAGAATCCTCTGTGTGCTGTGGCAGACGCTGGCCCCGTGTGTCCACTGCGTGTCCAGCCATGGCTTAAATAAAAAGACCTCTTCCCCTCCTTTACCCGCCCTTCCCTCCCCCGCCACCAGACACAGTGAGAGGTAGAGGTTTTGAAGGGTGTAGGCCTCCGTTAAGAGTGGGTTCAGAGAACTTTCTCTTCCTCTACACTAGGCTCGCTGCCTGTCCATTTTCCCCTGAGACGCTCGGTTGGAGCAGCTGACTCTCCGAGAGCACCCCTCTCTCTGTGCAACACGAGACAGAGAGATGGTGTGAGCCGCCTCAGACAGAGAGGACAGCCGGGGGCCCTTAGGAAAATGAGCAAAGCCTTGGCAGTCAGGAATGTATCTTTGTATTCTTTCAGAGTTCAGAAGTCAGGACTCCTGTGTGGTGGAGGGTGGTGAAGAACGTGGCCTCGGTCACATGGCCAAGCGTCTTAACACTCCGTGCCTCAGTGTCCTCACCTATAAAATGGGAATGATAGTTGTATGTACCTATCTCATGAGGTTGTGGAGATTTCGTGATTTAATAGGCCTCAATAATTTTGAATAGTGCCTGCCACACAGTAGGTCCTCAGTAAAGGTTAACTATCTTATTGTATCTTGATTTTTATTAAGATGGATTGAAAGAACATTGGAGATCTTTTATCCAGCCCGAGCTCCAAGAGATTCCTGGAATCCTGTCAGAAGAATGAATTCCTTTCTTCCTTATAAAATTTAATTTCTCTTTTTATTATTATTATAAAAGTGGTAGTCCTAGGAAAAATAAAAATGTAAGCAGCCGAGAAAGGTATAAAATCAGCTTTCCCTTCACCAACCTTAGAGCCACCCAAGGTGAAACAGTGGAATGGGTTCTAGAGAATCCTTCGAGAACTCTTCTTGAGCAAGTTCCTGGACCTCTTTGAGACTGGCTTGCATTGACCCAGAGCTCAGACAATGCCTGCATTGTCTCCTGCATGCAGGAGCGGGAGCGTGATTGCTCCAAGTCAGACTGAGGAGGCAGAGGTGAAGGATCAGAAAGCAAGTGGGGAATGACAAGGCATTTTCCTTCTGGGAAGGCTCATTAATGATTAACATCTCACGTGGAGCACTAAAATTTGGTCTTTATCTAGCACAGGGGAAGTATGACTTCTCCCTTAATTTTTCAGAAATTTCCATCTTTAGTGAGCTGTCACCACCACTCCCCAATAGCCATCCTGCACTGGGAACCTGTTGTGCGCCTGGTTGCCCTAACTGGGGGCAGTGGGGAGCCACGAGGAGAGAGGTGTCTCTGCTTTGGCCCACTCTAGATCACTCTATACTCAAGAGGTGCTTAGGAAAGGCCTTCCTTGTTGATGCTCATGTTCCTAAGAAGTCAAATAGGAATGAAGAGCGTGGAACAAAGATTTAGGCAATACCTCCGAGGACCTAATAAACCTGAATCTTAAATGCCTTGTCCTCAGCGGGATAGGAGGACAAAGCCAAGAATGGGGGGCTTAGGAGGGGTTTCCCTGGACAGAGCTGGAGACATACTGAGGTCTGTAGCTATGCTCTGCAAGCCAGACCTCCCTGGAAAATGCACATGGAGTTGTGCTATAAACTGTAACCTTGTCTTCCTGCTAGTCAAAGAGGGAACGTGTGTGCCTGGCTTGGGGAATGATAGCCTGCCTCGATCCCTGGGATCATCTCCTGCCGTTGACACTATTCGGCATTTCCTGACTTGGGGAAGGGCTCTAGTTAAAGCCTGTGCTAACAAATGGAAAGTCTAATATTTAGATTCCTAGCTTCTTTCCCTACATTTTCAATTTATCTAATGCTAATAAAAGCAGAGGAGGAGGAAACAGAATGATTTCTTCCTTCTTCCTTGCTTCCTAATCTTCTGTGACCTGCCCTCAGAAAATCACTCAGGACGCTCTGGTTTCTTCTCCCCCACAGAGCGTTACCCTCCGCTGTCAGCATTCCTCCGGCCATTCTAGAAAATGATATTGTGATATAACACTTCTGAGGATGTAAGGGCTGAGTGTGTAATGGGAGGGTGTTGGGAGTCTCCAACGTTAGATCAAGCCTCCTCAGAGCAATCTAAACCAACTCCATTTTCTAGATGTGGAACTTGAAACCAAAACTGGGCAGGAACTCACCCAAGTTTACACAGTGAGGTACTATAAAGCTTAGATGTTATTTTAATCAAAGATATACATAGAGATAAAGAGTCAAACCACTCTACAAGGAGCTTAAACAAATAAAAAGCTGTTTTCTGCCCTCCTTCCCATTCCCGCCCAGTTTCCTCTTCTAGGGAGACAACCATTTTCAGTTCTTTCAGCTGATGTTTTTGGTACGGACCTCTGTATTTCTGAATAACATGCTTTTATTGTTACTTTTGTAAAACTTTATTTTAGGCATTATGTAGTGACTTTCCACTGTGGGAGGGAGAGCTTACTTCTCCGCCCCACTCCCTACCTGCTCACTGCCCCATGATATCCACACTCCCATCCCAACCTGCCATCCTCCCTTCCTCCCAGTAGAGTTTACTATAATTGTGGTTAAATGAATATACATTGTATGCATTATTATGACTGTGAAGTACTATTTGGGGGCACCTGGGTGGCTCAGCTGGTTAAGTATCTGCCTTTGGCTCAGGTCATGATCTCAGGGTCCTGGGATGGAGCCTCGCATCAGGCTCCCTGCTCAGTGGAGAGTCTGCTTCTCCCTCTCCCTCTGTGCCCCCCACCCCATGTTTGCAAGCTCTCTCTCTCTCTCTCTCAAATAAATAAATAAATAAAATCATTAAAAAAAAAAAAGAAATACTATTTGGAACTAAGCCATGTGGTAAGCTATAATTACTTTTCCTATACCTTTTCTTTGTTTTCCCTGGAGATAATAATTATCTCTTTGTTTTCTAGTGGTTATTAGTTCAACAAGAGCTCTACAAATTGTCCACATCCCCCTGCAGGATGTTTCAGTGCGATGGGTACTCTGTCAACTTCATGCTCATGGGTAGCTCTCTCCTGGAGCCCTCCAAACCACTCTGGTCTGAACAGTGCTCCCGTAGCTGCTGCCTGGCCATCATCCTGGGCTGTCCCCAGACTGCTGTACTCATGCTTCCTTTGGCCTCTCTTCTGTGAAAGCTCCTGTCTCTTGTATCCCACATCTCTTTCTCAGTATACTCCCTTGATGTGAAGCAGCCCCAGCAGTGTTTTGGGAAGGATGGGCAATAAATCTTTGAGATCTTCCTTTTATATGTAAAATCATCTTTATCTCACTGTCAAACTTGATAAAGACTTTGGCTGGGTATAGAATTCTAGATTGAAATCCATTCTCACTCAAAATTTGAAGGTATTGTTCCATTGCCTCCTAAATTCCAGTGTTGCTGTTAAGAAGTCTGAGGCTATTTCAATTCTTGATCCCATTGTATGGATCTATTTCTTTTTCCTGGAAGCTTGTTCATTACTTATTAATGATGTGCTATAGGCCATTCTTCATCCATTGCACTGGGCTCCAGATAGACTTTTTCAATTTAATAAAATGTGTCCTTCAGTTCTGGAAAATATTTCTTTCTTTAATGATTCTTTCTGTTTTCTCTTTCTAGAACAGTCATTTGGGTATTGGATTAGTCAACGTGGCCTTCATTATAGACTAATATGGCTAGCCACATAGTTGGGGAATCCTGACTGTCAGTACTTTTAGAACTTTCCTTCTAGAGTGTTCAGATTACCCTGGGAAGACTCTTCCAGCACCCTGCCCAAAGGGAAAGGACTTAGCAGCCAGTACTGTAGGAGTTACATGAGGAGGCAGACCTGGAGGGCCCCGCTCCCAGGATACATTGTCCAGTGAACTCCTCCATTTCCAGCTCTGTACCCTGGTGCCTACCCTCTGTCCCCCACCCCACCCTGTGTCCAGAGACCCACTGTTTTTCTTCTCTAGAGAATAAACCTCTGAGGGCAGGGAAGGGGCTGTGCAGAGTAAAGAAGAGAATCTGAGTTTATAATTGCTTTTCAACCAACTATTTTTCTCTCTTCCCATCTTCATCTCCAGAAGTAATTGTCACTGCAAATTCCTGAGCTCTGGGTGGGACAGAGGATGGGAGATTCTTCAGCGTAAATGTAACCATTCTTGACTTTCCCTGTTGTGGGTTCTCGATTCAGCTCTTTCTCAAGTCTATTTTTTAAAGATTTTGTTTATTCATTTATTTAGAGAGAGTGTGCATAGCAGAGGGAGGCGCAAAGGGAGAGGGAGAGAATTTCAAGCAGATTCCCCACTGAATGTGGAGCCTGATCCACATCAGTGGGGCTTGATCTCACGACCCTGAGATCATGACCTGAGCCAAAATCAAGAGTCAGACGCTCAACCAACTGAGCCACCCAGGCGCCCCTCTTTCTCGGGGCTATTAAGCTATCTACCACTCATCCCTTTGCTTTCCAGCTCCCAAAATTGCTGTTGTTTCTTCTCTCCTTCTCCCCATCTTTGAGTATTTAGGTCTTTGTGTGCAATCTTGGGAAGAAGAGAAAAACAGTTGTGGCTATTCAAGCTACTCTCTTTATCCAAAAGTCAGTAATAATAATAACAAAAACCACAGCCACAGCACACCACAGCAGCAGTGACAACAACAACCATGGATAGCAAGACCCTTATTTAGCTTTTGTTATAAACCCAACGCTATCCTGCACACTTCACACCTATTAACTCGCTTCTTCATCACAGCAGCTCTCTGCAGGAGATTCTGCCACTATCCATGGGATTTATGATCTCCCCGAAGGAGGAGATCCTGCCAGATCCCACCTGCTGTGGCCACTGTCAGGTCTCCCTGTCCCATTGCTGCGAGATGTGATTTCACGTGGGAGGCAAAGCTGTATATTGGAGACAGCGCTGAGTTTGGGCTCGGAGAACTGCAGCCGAGGCCTGGCTCTACCGCATCTTTGTCATGTCTTCCTGGGCAGAATACTGAAACTGCCTGGAAGGTAGTGTCCTCATTCCCCCATGGAATTACCCGGGACTGTTCTGAGAATCACATGAGAAAGTATTTGCAGAAGTACTAAGTACAATCCTCGGCTCCTGGGAGGCTCCATACATATTGGGTGGATGAATGGGGAGTGTAAGGTTATGGAGTCAGAGGATGTTATGTGCTGAATTGTGGCCCCTCCAAATTCGTATGTTGAAGTCCTATTCCCCAATACCTTAGAATGTGGCTGTGTCTAGAGATAGGGCCTTCAAAGAGGTAAAAAGTGAAATGGGATCATATGGGCGGGCCCTAATCTGATAGTACTGGTGTCCTTCTAAGAAAAGTTGACTAGGACACAGAAATGCATAGAGGGGGCCACGTAGAGACACCAGGAGGAAGACCCATTTACCAGCTGCAGAGAGAGGCCCCAGAAGAAACCAATCCTGCTAGTACCTTAATCTGGGACTTCCAGCCTGGGAGAAATAAATTTCCCCTAAGTCATTCAGTCTGTGGTACTTTGTTATGGCAGCCCTAGCAAACTGATAGACTGAAGCCCCAGGTACATGTCCCAGCATTGCTGCTTACTAACTGTGTCGCCTTGGGTGATGTCCTAATCACCCTCGGCTCCAGTGTCTTCATCTATAAAATGGAGCTGATAATAATAAATAAGATGGCCAAGCCTGCAGTGTTGGCAGAAACTGAAAGATTTAAATCAGCTAATGGTCACAGAAAGGCCTCTGGAAGTTGTTTGGGGCCCAGCAAGGTTTGCAGAGGTCCAGGCACACAGCAGCGATGCTAGTGCCATAATGTCCTTGTCTGAGGGGTGCAGCGTGGTGGGCATGTGATGTGTCCCCCATGCACGTTAAAGGGCCCACCTAGGGCAGGGCCAAATCTCGGGGCCAGGCACCGCGTTCCAGAGAAGGCAGCCTCTTCTTGGCAATATTCCAATACTGTGAGCACTCGGGGACCCTGGGACAGGACCAGCAAGTACTGATAAATGCACATGGCAGTGACCAGTGGGCTGAACAGATGTGCTTGCACTGGAAAGCTGCAAGTCTGACTCTGGTGTCCCAGACTTCTTGTTGGGCCCTGTTTGCATCCATCTGCATGAGTTCACCACGACACCCCCACCCCCTGATACCTTACGGGACCTGCTTCAGCAAACGCACGTACTTGAAAAATGTACATTTTGGTAACAAGAGTCATCCTGTCCCTGTACCATGTTGTGTCATTGAAGGGCTTGTCCTCCCGATAAAGGGATGCTAAATATCATTAGGAGTTTTTGAGAAGTAGTTACTTTTCTATGGGGCCATGTTTACTTAAATGCGAGATCATCTTCACCCCAGACTGTTTCTGTGCTGTGTTACCTGGCCAGTAACAGCACGGGGTGAAGTCACCGGTACATGATCAAGGGGGAGGGACAAGAAGAGGCAGGGCCTGCGCCTGCTTGGGCTGAAAAGCCAAATTTACATTCCTCTGAGGAAGCCACATTATTGCTGACCTGATCAGAGTAGAATTCTGTCTCTCATTGACATCAGAGGCTCAGAGCAAACAGGAAGTTTGGAACCAGAGGGAAATTCCTGATTAAACCTGTTTGAGGGTTTCAACACATAGTATGTGTTCAAAAAAAAAAAAAAAAAAAGATCGAGGACCTTGTCATCTATTTTTGCATTTCTCATGACACCTCCCATAGAACTGAGAACCCAGTATGGTGGTAAAGGACTTCTGGGCTCAAGCTCTGTCGTCACTGCTCATTACGTATATGATCTGGGGCAAGGAACTTACTTCTCTAAACCTCAGTCTCTTCATCTGTGAAGTGGAGGTGTTCGCTTCCTCAGAGGGCTATTGCAAGAAGCAAATACACATTGATACCTGGAAAGTAATTATGACTGTGTCTGGTACAAAGTAAGTAGTCCCTAAGTGTTAGCTGCTGCCATTATTGTCCTACTATTCTGTTTCACAAGTGGCTGAGTGAACAGCTGATAAGATTCACTTTGTCCATCTTGAAAATCTCACCGTGAGTGGATCCTGCTGGCTGGCAAATGGCTGAAAATGCCTTGTCAGTCAGAGCTTCCAAACAAAGACGAGTCTGAGAAGGTGGGACTGGCCTTAGGAGGAGGGAATCAATACCTGTTATTTTTATGACTATTATTATTATTTTATATTATTATTTTATGACTATTGTTTTATGGGTATAAAACGTGCTCTATAAAGTAGAAATCTTGGAGCATGCGTTACTGCAATGTAGTCAACAGTCGAACCTGAATCCTTCCTAGGTGTAATCAGAGGATTTTGTTTTTTCAGTGACTTTGACTAATGATTGAACTACTAAAAATGGGAATTGTTTTAGCAAACAATGGGTGGCTTTGCCCCGTGGTAAGCAGAGTGTATGCGAACATCTGAGCTAGTCCTGTGGTCTCTGCGGGCCCTGGCTGAGTCCAGAATGGCTCAGGCTTGGGGGGCCGGGGGGGGGGGGGGGGGGGCGCAGGGTGCTTCAGCACGTGGAGGCCACAAGGGTCACACTAAATTGTCTTTGCTTCTTTCTTTTCTTAGGCTTTTTTTTTTAAAGATTTTATTTATTTATTTGAGAGAGAGAGAATGAGAGAGAGCAAGCACATGAGAGGGGGGAGGGTCAGAGGGAGAAGCAGACTCCCTGCCGAGCAGGGAGCCCGATGCGGGACTCGATCCAGGGACTCCAGGATCATGACCTGAGCCGAAGGCAGCCGCTTAACCAACTGAGCCACCCAGGCGCCCTGTCTTTGCTACTTTCTTTGGTCATGTGGTAACAGGCTGACCATTCCTGCAGATTAATTATCATAAAACAAGGAGTTGACGCACTCTCTGGCTCAGAAGTCTGCAATCACTCTCTGTTATCAGGATAATGTCTAGACTACTTCTACCTCTTACCCAAAGCCATCCCCAAGCTGACCCTCTTAACTAGCTTCATCTCTGGGATTTGCGCACATTCCCTTTCTACCCCCCACTCCCACCCTGCCAGCTTCTCAAGTGTTTCCCCCGCCAAGCTCCTCCTTGAATATTCTCTTGAGCCCGACAGGTGTCCTCATCGACACAGCCACACACACTGTACCTGTGTTGCCTAGATCCTGAACATCAACAGTCGCAACAGGACTCCTCCCTTTGCCTTCTCCTGGAATCCCATACCTTCTTTTTCCTTTTTGTTTTTTTCTAACTCACATCCTTTGAGATTCAGCTTTAGGTCATTTACCCTGGCCCTTTCCAGGGTAGTTAGTCCCCTCTTCCCCCTGTTAACATTGCATCTGTTACATTATATAATAGCATTTCTCACATTGTATTGTAACTGTTTCTTGGTTGAAAGATCCCATAGAGAGAGCTTCCCCCAGTTACACTAAACTTATGGTTTTGCCCCATGGCCCTTGATTTCTTGGCCAACCCATTCAAATATATGGAGGAAACACCTCCAGGAAGGTGGGGGGAATTTTCTAAACATATTTGGCCACAGGATGAATTTTCTAATGGACTTCTTGCTGGACCACCATTTCCCTGGGCCCTTTGTCTCTGTGTGCTGTGCCCCTTCCAAGAGTCTTTTTATTCTTCAGTGTCTGGTTGATGACGCGCTGCAGTGCAAGGAACATGGGGCTGGGAATCAGGGCCCAGAACTCTAATAGGCACTGCCTTGGCCAAGTGACCTAGGCACATTCTCCTTTCTGGACCTCAGTTCCCTACAGGTAGGCAGGATTGGTTGGTCTAGCCCTGTGACCCTAAGATGTTGGTCTGGGAATGCCTTCAACAGAATCTGAAAATGAACTCTGAAAAGCATCTCCAAATGATCTTAGTGAGGCTCTGGAGGTAACTGAATCCAAGTAGCAAGAGTACCTGGTGCCCTTTGGAAGGGTTCAGAGGTGTGGCCCGCAATTCCCATGATCCCTTGGAACATGAGACATCATCAGTAGGTGGTCCTATTTGCTGTTCTTTGAGTATCAAATCACCATATGTAGGTTCCCCTTCCTAATGTCTCCACAGTCCTTCCTCTTAATCAAAATGAATAGTTTTTCAAGGCTCTGATGTAGCCAAGTTAAATGTTTATCCCGGTAGTGAGCAGAGTTCCCTTCAGGGGCTGAGACCCATCATATGGGCAGGAAGTGGCTGAAGAACGGGGCTGCTTACTTAGAAAGTTGTGGTCCCATTGGGACTGAGAATCTCATGCTCATGGGTCAAAAACCCTCTCAGAAGTGGGGCATCTGTCCGATGAAATTTGCTCCCATGTTAGAAATCTGCTAATGTAAAAGCATTCATCCAAAGGGGATTTCTATTTGGTTTTGTATCTTTTCTTAAGAAGCAACCAAAAAAAAAAAAAAAGCCTCTGTTGTTGAGAGATCACTGTGCTTAAGCAGATGCTCATTTATTCAGTCAATGTTGTCAAGTCCCCTTGGTATGTCAGATGTAGGACTTCATGAAAAGGAAAAGACACACATTCTCTGCCCTCTTGGCACTCAAGTTTGGGTGGGGATGCCAGATAATAAAACAAGCAATAACAATAAAAAACTGATAAGAATGATGATAGGCAAAGGCTAGGGTACTAGGGAGCCACATAGCAGAGATACCTCAGCTACTTGGAGAAAGTCAAAGAAGGCTTTCTGGGGGAAGTGACCTCTCCCATAGAGGCCCAATGGGATAAGTAGGAGTTGGCCAGAATGAAAGGATGTGGGACAGTGAGCCAAGAAGTGGGGACAGGATGTGCAAAGGCTTGGAGTCGGGGAATGCCAAATGGGCCCATGGGTCTAAAGAATTTCTACACGCCCGTATCAGACCACAAAGGGAGGCCTGGTGAGCCATGAGGCTTGAGGGAAGGCCAGGGTCACCATCCTGAGGGGCCACAGATGAACTGTGAGAAGTAATGTCACTGCACATGGACATGATCTTACATTGTGTGATAAGTGAGGGCTGTGGAAGAGAGGCTTATACTATTTGATAGAATTTCACAGGTGGAAGCAAACTTGGAGGTCAACTCCTCCAGTTCTATCCTTTATAGATGAATAAACAGAAACAGAGGTTGTGTGACTTGTCCAAGGGCATTGTGTCTCTTGGTGACACAGGCAAAATCATGAGTTGGGGTGTATTTTGATGGTACGTGTTGATAAACTGGCTCTAAGCAGACAGAAATACCCAATTTGTAGCTGATTGCTGTGGTGTAAATATTCCCCGTGTGGTCTATTTCAAACTACCCATGTTTAACCGTCAGCTCACAAAATTCTTGGAAATTGAACAGTCTGGTTTGTGAGCCAGGACGAGCCAGCAACAGCATACCAAAGGGAAAGCTGACTCTGTGTGCCTCTTCCCAGCTCTGTGATCAGTGACATTTTGCTAGTGGCTTGAAATCAGTGGTGGAATTCAGCAAATGCTACAGATCAAGGTTTGTTCCCCTGGAAAGCTATTGTTAAACATTGACCAGCACACTGCTATGGAAGGAATCTGTAGTTGGAGTTGGGGAGTGCCATTCAGTTCACCCACATCCTTACTGATTATCTGCCTGCTGGATCTATCACTGAAAGGGGCCATTTGTCCATTTCTCCCTTCAGTTACAATTATCTTTTTTTCTGACAATTTTTCTGAGATATAATTCACACAATGTACAATTCACCCACTGCAAGTATACAAATCAATGGGTTTGTTTGTTTGTTTGTTTGTTTTTGTATCTTCACACATAGTCACAGTTGGCTTTAGCCCATTTCCATCACCCCAAAGAGAAGCTTCGTTCCTTTTAACCATCATTCCCCAGCCTCCCACCCCTCACCGCCAGCCCTGGGCAACCACTTGATCTATCTTCTTTCTCTTTAGATATTTCATATAAATGGAACCATCCAAAGCGTGGTTTTTGGTGACTGGCTTTCTGGATGTTTGCAAGGTCCATCCGTGTTGTAGCGTGCATCAGTTTCTCTTTCCTTTTTGTGGCTGTGCCGTGTCTCATTGTAGGGCTATAGCACATTTTTTATATTCATTCATCAGTTCATGGACCCTTGGGTTATCCACCTGCTGCTATAAATATCACTGTACAAGTCTTTGAGTGGACATATGTCTTCATTTAGCTCCTCTGTGTACCTACGAGTAAAAGTGCCAGGCCGAATGGCAGCCATGTTTAACTTTCTGAAGAACTTCCAGACTGTTTCCCAAAGTGGCTGTGCGGTCTTTCGTTCCCACCAACAGCGTATGGAGGTTCTAACTTCCCCACATCCTGGCCAACGCTTGTTATCGGCTGGCTTTTTGATTATACATCCAAGCGGATGTGACGTATATCCCATTGTGGGTTTGAGTTCTCTCAGTTTTTGCCTCTACTCTGATACTCTGCTGTTAAGTCCGTACCTGTGGGGATTTTAGGTCATTTGGAAGAACTGACCCCTTTATCATTATGTAATATGCCTCTTTATTCCCGATAAGTTTCCGTATTGTGAAGTTCTGCATTGTCTGAAATTAATATAGGTAATCCAGCTTTCTTTCAGCTAGCGTGAGGACTAGGTATTTCTTTCTCCATCCCTTTTAACCTATCTGAATCTTTATATTTCAAGTGGGTTTCATGTAGACAACATGTGTAATTGGGTCTTATTTGTTGTTTTTTTAATCTCCGATGATCTCTGTCCTTTAATATTCCGATCATTTTTCTTTGGTATATTCAGATTATTGATACAATTGAATTGATATCTACCCTTTTTGTAACTACTCATTACATTTGTTCTTTGTTCCCCTCCCTTTTTCTGTTGTCTTTTGACTGAAAAGAACAATTGTCAATTTTAATTGTAAGATACGTCATCAAAATTGTTAAAATGCAGGGGGGAAAAGTATGTTCTAGAATCCATGAAACATGGTCATAATACCCCCCTTACAAGGAGACTGTAGAGCTTACATAGGGCCATTTATCAAAGTACTTAGCACAGTATTTGGTTGGGCAGCGAGCACTAGATATTAACCATATTACCGTAATTCCTGTGTTAGCACCATCCAATTACTTTGTGGACCGCAGCTGACTTGGACACCCCGCTGCCATTACTGCAGCACAGTTGAAAATAATTACCCTAAATACACAGGAATATAGATCTGGACTAAGTTCTTTTGTTTTGCTTTTTGTTTTGAAGTCACTTACTGAGAATATGTTCTCTTGACCTGCTCTATAGTCCACAGTTAAACACAGAACTCTGAGGTCAGACAGCCCTGCCCTTGAATCCCACCAGACTTGTCACTTCAAATGTATGATCTTGGGGAATTTCTAAGCCACTCTAAGCCTTAGTTTCCTTATTTGTCAAATGCTTATATTAATGCCTTCCTCATAGAATGTGGTCAGGACCTAGCAGATGCTCACATCGTAGATATCATTATCAGTTGTCATATCTCTTCTTCTAAACCAAATGTTCCGTGTGCCTCAGTCTCCCTTTTTGAGCTGGAACCTCTAGGCAGGACCTGAGGAAGGCAGAGGGTGCACAGAAGGATTTAAGCATTAGCAGGAGAAATGCCCTGAACCATAGGGACGGATATCTCCAGCTAGACGTGGCAGTGGGGAGAGGAAGTGGGGCTGCTTCTGGCATGCCTCGTGTAGGGGATTCCCTCTCAACCTTGGACGGGGTAGCTCTGGAGCAAGAAAAGATTCCTGGCTGATTCAGGCAATAGGGGCGACAGGCCAGTAACCACCCTTCTCACGTCTACCATAAAGTAGTGAATCTTGTTGGAAGACGAGCTATGTATTCATCTCAGTCCTAGCTATTGTGGGGATAGGTGATTGTGCTTCATCTCTGCAGTTTTCTCCTCAAGAATATTCTGGATACTTCTGGTTATTCATTTTTTTTTTAACTTATATGCTTTTCTTATATATATAATCCCCCCCTCCTTCGAATCTGTGGTTTTGGTTTAATGGGAATGAATCACTGCCTCTCTCTTCATTCCCAGACACATTTTTAATGTCTGAACAACTAGCAGGCTGGCCTTTGGACCCAGATGAGCAGAGAGACATACATTCACAGAAAAACTCTATAGTGCTTGGCTCTGTTTCTGCTTGGCCCAGCAGTGATGGTCATGTCAAAGAGCATAGAACTAAACCTATGCAGACCTAGGCCTGTCCAAGAGGAAATTTCTATGTCGGACCTAGTTTTCTGTGGTCAGGGGGCTTTGTTCATGATTTTCCTGAGCTAAGGCACAAACTTCTAGAAGCTGGGCATCACCTGGCCAACATAGCTGGAAATAATATTGCCCTTCCAGAGCCCAAGGCTTCTAGAAGAATCTAAAACTCTTTCCCTCAAGAGAGCCTCTTTACTGTGTTTTATGATTCAGTGAGAATTTTGTGATATACTGACATGAATTTTAAAAATATGGTGAAGTAAAGCAATTATCTGGATTATGTAAGCCAAGGAAAGGCAGGATTTGAAGAAAAAGGATTTGAGGCATTAATAATGTGTATTTAGGGATCCCTTTTCTCAAGATTGTGTGTTCTAGAAGATCCCAGGAAATCCCGTCCCATTGACCTGGGCTGCTGAGGAGATGCAGGGACAATTTCATGAAGACTTCCAGCCTGTCCTGAGTGGCCCTCCACGTGGAACACACTCTGGAGAGTTTCTCCATCTTGTGTCCCTCCTTGACCACAGTGGAGTGCGAGCCTCAGTCCTACGCACCGGAAGGTTATACTTGGATAAAGTGGCAGGGAAGTATTATTTCACAAGTTATCAACTATCCAAAGCAGAACAAAGGTTCCAAGCTCAGCTGGTCACTTTAGACTCTTGCAACCTGACCTTGCAAGCTCCCACAGAGAGGGCCCGTTCCCAGACACTGCTCCCCATCCTGTGTTCCTGAGAGGTAGCGGAGGTGATTGTTATCAGAGAGAACCTGAAAACCTAGGTTATTGTTAGCACAAAGAAATGCACATCCCATAAAACCCAAATCCCCAGCACACAATGTCCACCCAGTCCGTCTTGTCCAGAGTTAAGCCACTGAGCACATGACTGGAAGAATACACTAAGAGGTGTAAAGAACCCAGAAGCCCCGATTCCCTGAAGATTCCACAGTGTTCTCCAGTGGGCACCCTTTATAGTCTAAGGACACATTTGTGTGCATACAGTACGGTATCTGGCCATTGATGAGGGAACGTATCCTTGCATGCATGAAGCCAGAGTTTGGAGCTATCTCTATGTGTGTCTGTACTTGCTTCAAAGCTACCAAGTTCTGTGTGTGTGTGTGTGTGTGTGTGTGTCTGAATTATAAATCAGTGTTTTCAATGGAAATAAGATACAGAGCTATAATCAGAACCTACTTGGAATCAAACACAGTCTCCTTCCTCTCTCTCTGTAATTAGCACCCCGTCACAGAGGGTATCCTGGGGAGCACAGCTCAGAGAGGGTTCTCCCATCATTTGCCTTCTTTTCTGTTACCTTCATATATGACTCTTTGGTTTTCTTTAACAATGTGAGACAAAATTCCTTACCGTCAGGAACCAAAGGCCTAAAGTTACAGGAGGAAAGATCTTGCTTCATAATGCTACAGGGGCAGGAGGATTGGGGTGAGATTTCCCCAAAAGGTGAATGAGCACTTGCCCAGTGGCCATGGGATTTCAGAGTGTGGGTAGGGATTTAGTGCTTGCTCAGTCTCGCCATGCTTCATTTTTGTTCTTCCCAACTGAATTGTGAGCCCTTGGTCAGAGGCCATGTCCTTTCCTCGTCCCTGGCCCTCCAACGGGCCCAGCCTACAGCTGCGTAGGAGGTAAGCCACTGTCAGGGAGGATACCCCTGTTGACATGGGCACACACACCTACAGATGGAGAGCATCAAGTGAGATACCCTTTAGAACTTCTCATAGAACAGTGTGCACACCTGGGCATGAACTGCTTTGCAACTACAATCCGTAAGAGAAGCTTCAGGATTCTAACTTAAACCATCTCCATGCTGAGTAACAAGCAGTGGGGTAACTGTGACCTAGGTGTTTCGAATAACATAAGAGGAGGAGGAAAAATACAAAAGGAGATTGGAGAGCTTCTGGGGTAACCCAGTACAGTAACCCCATCCGGTGGACAGCTTGGAACGATCGTGAGCTCAGGAGTCTGGGTTGTCCTGAGGATGAGTTCCTCCCCGCTTCCCACCTTAACCAAAAGCCATGTCACTGATGGGATTTGGTCTGTGCTAGTAACAGTCCTAACCCCAGAGCCTCCGTGTGCTCACCAGCCCAGGTTACATTTGCTGTCCCCACTCTCCCCTGTGGCTGGCCAGAGACAGTAGTTTAATAATCACAAATTATGCTTTTTCTGTTAAAAAAACAAAACAAAACAAAAATGAAAACTCCCTGAAAGGCTGGCTAGAGAAACATGAGGATTAAAAACTTCCTATACTGAAATTAGGGGAAGGAGAAAGTAGCAAATGAACATGTGCTTCAGCGCTGAGGTTTGCAGAAGGGAAAACCAAACCATGGATAGCAGAAAGATATTTCACTTGGAGAATCTAAAGAATTTTTTGGTGGTTTTTCTCGCTATTGTCTAAAGGGAAGCCTACAGTAAAGAAAATTGTGGGTCAAATTTCATATAAGAAGGAACATGAAACAAAGGATCTTATCTTTAATAGCTAAGAACCCAATTTAATGTTTGAAGGAACATGATGAATAAAACCACAGGTGACTATCAAACGTACTATAAAATCCTGTCAGATTAGCTCTTTCAGAAAGCATGCAAGGGCATCAGGAGGCTGGGAATTTCTCAATTCTGCCATAAGGAAATGGACTGATTTTTTGGGGGCAAACATACCAGAATTTATACATCCAAATGAGTATTGTCATCCCCTTTGAGAGAGTCCTCCTGGGATACTTTATTCTCAGAGGAAAATACTGCTTTTACTTTGAGTATTTTTTAATTTTTTAAAAAATTTTTATTTTATTATGTTAGTCACCATACAATACATCATTAGTTTTTGATGTAGTGATCCACAATTCATTGTTTTCGTATAACACCCAGTGCTCCATGCAGTACATGCCCTCCTTAATACCCATCACCGGGCTAACACATCCCCCCCACCACCCTCCCCTTTAAAACCCTCAGTTTGTTTCTCAGAGTCCATAGTCTCTCATGGTTTGTCTCTCCCTCCGATTCCACCCCCTTCATTTTTCCCTTCCTTCTCCTAATGTCCTCCATGTTATTCCTTATGTTCCACATGTAAGCGAAACCATATGATAATTGACTTTCTCTGCTTGACTTATCTCACTTAGCGTCATCTCCTCCAGTCCCATCCATGTTGATGTAAAAGCTGGGTATTCATCCTTTCTGATGTCTGAGTAATATTCCATTGTATATATGGACCACATCTTCTTTATCCATTCATCTGTTGAAGGGCATCTCGGCTCTTTCCACAGTTTGGCTATTGTGGACATTGCTGCTACGAATGTTGGGGTGCATATGGCCCTTCTTTTCACTACATCTGTGTCTTTGGGGTAAATACTCAGGAGTGCAATTGCTGGGTCATAGGGTAGCTACTTTGAGTATTTTTACACTCCTCTCTAGGTTTTTCTTTGAATGGTGTCCTTCGTGTCTGACGGGTCTTCCTTTAGGAGTAAACCTGATTTCTGAAAATCATTTTGTGTCAAAAATAGCATATGCATTTAATGGCAAAATCCTGGTTTATCTGAGAGGCTTTGAAATGACACTTTCTGAAAGAAATTCTACATGAGGTCCAGAAATCAAGGGGGCAGAAGTGGCAGCCTCAGTGCTCTCCATAGTAACTACCAGGAACCTGACATGCAGCAACCTGGCTGGGCGATCACACACCTCTGAGCCAGACACACCTGGACAGGTGGGGTCCTGGCTCTGCATGCTAACCTGTTCTGTCCCTTTCTGACCTTCAAGTTCCTCCTTTAAAACTGGGATAGGAATAATACCTACCTCATGTGACTGTTAGGAATATATATTTTTAAGTTTTGTTTGGTTGGTTGGTTTTGGTTTTTTTTTTTTAAGTAATCTCTGTACCCAGTGCAGGGTTTGAACTCACAACCTGGAGATCAAGAGTCGCACACTCTTCCAACTGAGCCAGCCAGGCACCCTGTGACCATTAGGAATATTAAATGAGGTAATGCTTGAAAAGGATATAGGCAGGGCATAGTGATTATTTATTGCTATTTTTCTTCCCTCATAATATCTTACTGTGGAACTGGGCACTTGGTAAGTGATCTCTAAGAGTAGTGGATTTGTTGTGAGGTTGACGCTAAAAATGCCCGGCTTTGACTTGAAAGTATAGCCGTAGCTGAAGAGTGGGGTCATCTAAGGTAATCGCAGAAGGGCTAGGAAAACATGTCTAATCCTCAAACCTGTGAAGCTCTTTTAGAATGGTATTTATTTACCTCAGAGTTCCACCTCAGCTCTCCTAGTCTGGGGAGTTGACTATTACATCAAACAATGGAATTCATCTGAACAATAAGAAAAAATGTTAAGTAGCATGGATAATTGAAGAATAAACTGTCAGAGAGACGAGTAACCCTATATAGAGGAAAATGTCCTTGGGACAGTTTTGTCAACCCGGCAGACTCCTCTGTGGCCTCGTCATTCAAAACCAATGAAGTAATTTGTTTAACTTGAGCATGAGAGGCATCACCAAGAAGAAAACCTACCTCGAAGTCCACAAACAAAGGAGAGTGGGTTCGTAGGCAGTCATGGGACAGGGTGGGGAAAGAGAAACTGCCCAAGTATGACCAAAGATCTTGTCACCCTTTTATGATGACCTCAAATTGATAAAGAAGTTTTTCCATAGCTTTTCACGTTCGAAAGGGAGAACAGGCACCGGCAGCTCTGCACATACCTTGTTGACCGCGAAGCCCAGTGTGATGCGGTATTATAAGCCAGATATTAAAAATTAGGGAAAAAGGCAGAATCACAGTGGGGGACACCTTCCATGGAAAGCCTTGAAGTAACAAAAAAGACAAACAGAGATGAGGCTATTTGGTCAGCACTGCATCGTCGCTGACTTCAATAAGGAGGCTCCTAATGCTCTCTTGGAAGCATGGAAGGTGACGCATAAGGACGAAGACCTTCTTAGGGATAAAACGTAAGAACAAAGATCCCTAGTGATGGGCAAGAGTAACTCTGGGACCTGGAGGTTTAGGCATTGACCTGTCCAAAGATACGCCTGGAACACGGACCCAGGGAGCCTGGTGTTTGACCCAAGACCCTCTCATTTGAACAACCGGATTGAATCTCAACCTGAAACACACAAAGAGCAAAAGTGTGTTCTTGGGATGCAGAAACTAAGTGGGATGGGGGGGCCAAGGGGACGTTGAGGGCCGTGGCTCCTGGAGAAGGAGCCAATGGCTTATGAAGATTTTTCTTTCACTGGTTCCTGGGAACCATGGAGTCAACACAAATTAGCAGAGCTAAGTAGGCAGATTTGTGGGTTTGGAGGCATAATTAGTACTGTTTTTCTCTAGTCTTGACCTAACTGGAGTTCACTGGGTATGTAATGGAAAAAAAACAACCAGCTTGATATAAAAATACAGGAAATGCCTCCAATCACTGCTGATTACAGTAGCAGCTTTCCTTCTGTTATTTTTGTGAAGGAGAGAAAAAACAGCATTTGTTAGGTTTGGTCTTGTTTTGCCTTTTTTTTTTTTTTTTTCCCCTTTCCTAAATGGTAGAAACAACTTGGCCTATTAGTTCTTTTTAGGGCATTCTTTAGCTAAATGATGTCACTTAATCTTTATAAATAAGGGGTGGGGTGGAGACAAGAAGACATTCAAATTCTTATCATAAATAAAATTCCTTTAAGCATAAAAAACATTTGAGTGGTTCTAAATGCTCTAAATGTGGCTTATGAGCCCCGGGGGCTCATGGTTTCTGAATTCCTCCAATTGTTAGTCCCTCTAGGCTGTTCAGGATGAATTTAGTTATTAGCATAGTGCCTCATTTTGCAATGTGGTTTACATAAGGACTGGAAGAGGTAGTACCGTTTCCAGCAAGTTCTTTTCTCAGAAACCAACACCTCTTAGCAAGTGAAGACACTCTTACAAAGAGATCTTCTGAACCAGTGGACTAAAAGACACACAATGTTCAGACACAGAGAGCTAGATTCTTGCCAACCAGGAGCTAGCAAGAAACACCCACCTAGTCTGTTAATGACATTCATCTAGCATGTTTCACTTTTGGCTTGAGGATTCTTAATACCTGTGGCTGGAATTGGGTTAGAAGTTATGGTGATACTGTGTCTTTTAAAATGCCACCTGGGAACTGGTTGGATTCTCCTAGCTTTCAGTTGGTGAGTGCCCTGGGAGTTTGCAGATGGGTGGCCCCTTGGGCACCACCCAAGGATGCTGTGCTTTGCCTAGGGAGCCTCGAGGCTCCTTTGTTCGTAAGGCTCCAGGAAGTGTTGTCATTCTGGACAATAGACTTGGGCAACTCAGCTCCCCAGCATGGAGCTCAGGGGAAAAAAAAAGGAATTTGGTTCTCAAGCAACGGCACTGTTTAGGGGGGAAAGCACTGAAGTCAGGTTCAGAACGCTGTGTTTGGCCATAGTTTCTTCAGCCCTCTGATGAGATTGGACCTGGTGATTCTTGACGTTCCTCTGACGTGATTCTCAGTGGGGGTGATTGTGCCCCCAGGGGACAATGGGCAATGTCTGGAGACGTTTCTGGTGGTCACTTCTGGGGAGGGGGCTGCTGTGGCATCTAGCGGATTGAAGCCGTGGGTGATGCTACACAGCCTGCAGCAGCCAGGACGGCCGCCGCCGCAAAGCGGCTGCCCTACATGCCGGTGGCACCCAGGCTGAAACTCCCTGCCCGGCTCTGAAGTTCTCTGATGATGCAACTCCAATGGTGTGGAGAGGTTGTGAGTTAACAGGTGCCTCGTTCGGGCTAGTAAGGGTTATGCAGCTTAGGGGGAGCACGGCCAGAAGGGCAGGGTTCTCAGACCCTGAAGAAATCAGATCGAGATGCTGAAGGCTTTTTGAACCCTTTTGAAGATAAGGGGAAGGCATAAGGGAGAGATTTCCTTTTGTCATTTCATTTCCTTTTCTCCACTCTCTAACCAAGATCCTACAACCAAACCTCGGAGATCGTATTAAACGTTTTGTGAAAGAATTCCACCTGTGTTTGAAAAACCAGAGGAGCTTTTTTTTTTTTTCCTGTAAATGTTAAATCAAGAAAATATTTAATCTACCCATACCATAAAAACTGGAATAGTCCAAGTATGATCCTCTCTTCTTCTTCATGTATTAATATCAGTTTCCACGCCCCAGGTGGCCCTCAGGTTTGGTTAAAATGAACATGTGGCAGGATCCTTTGGAACTGCTTGACCCATTCACAAACTAAAACCACTTCTCTCCAGATAAATTTTGCTTCAAACAAAAGAAAAAATTTGTTAAAGTCATTTTACCATTATAACTCGATCTAACCAGAGCACCTTAACATCACCCCACCCTTTAATTTTTTATGGGAAGGTTTATGCCAGGAATGGTTTGGTGTTCTTGGGATTAAAGAGATTAAGAATACATCGGTAGACAATTTTCATTTCCACCTCAATGCACCCATCATAAAGTAGACTTCGTATTGTTTATGGCCTCTTGGGACCAGGCTGCCTTGAACATTTTATGGCATGAGATCAGACTGCGGAGGCTCCGCCCCAGTCCCGAGACAGGCTCCGCCCTGTGCCCTGAGAGAGAAGTCTCCCGGTTCTATTCTCTCTGACTCCGGGGTGCCCAGTGCATTCACTGCCTGTCTTTGACACCCATAGTCAGTACCTGTAAACACCTGCCCAGTCTGCAGCATAGTGGGCTCTGAGATGGTAGAGGTGCCCACATGGAAGTTCTAGGACCTAGCATGGTGCAGGGCTTGTTAGGGGATGGCTAGAAAATGTTGACCGGTTTGCTGACTGGAAATTTTGGGTTGGTGGTCAGGTTCACCAATTTCAGTATGTCAGTAGGTACATTTGTATTGAAAACAGACCAGCGTGCCATCTCTGAGCATATACTCCCATGGCTCCGTACACCTAAATGTATACCCAAAATGACACTCGTGAATGTCTCTGTACAGTTGGCTCACTCCTTGACCAGTCCCCTCCTGAAACTGGGTTTGTGGGTAATTTACATGGAGCGAGGCGGATTAAGGGAAAAAATGGTTTATTCCTGCTCCTTGTTTTTTTCTTTTTTTTTCCCCCCCTTCTTTCCTCCTCCTTTTTCTCTCTCCCTCCCTCTGTCCCTTCCTCCCTTCTTATTTCTTTTGTCTTGTTGAGGTCTAATAGGCCTCTAGTGAAGTACACAGTTCTCATATGTGAATAAACCTTTCCACGACTAGAGTGCTGTATAACGCAGATCGAGGTACAGAGTGTTTCTAGCACCCCAGCAGATTTTCCTACAGCCCTGCATCAGTACCACCCCACCCCCTGGGAGGTAACCACCGTCCTGGCAGTGGGGAAGTTTTAGGTTCGGGTCTCTTTAAAGATGACCTTAGTGGTAAAATACCCTAAATAGCACTCATTGTCTCCCTCTGACCTTGCCTGGGTCTGGGTTGATATGGGAAGCTTCTCACTTTGAAAATGAGTAATAATAGCTATTGAGGGGTTAAATTGTGCCTGGTAATAAGCGTTTTCCATATGTTCTCTCATTTAACCCTCGGGAACACAGCCTATGTGGTAGATAATACTGTCCTTTACAGATGAAGAAACCAAGACTTCAAGTTGTAACTTGAAGCAAAAAGATCCCATAGGCAGGAAGTCGGGGAGCCACATGGGAACCTGGCCCCGGGCACCATAGCCTGGTTTCTTTACCCCGTGCCAACAGGTGTTTGCCTCCATTATATGTAGAGGAGTCCAAGCAAAGCCAGATTATTTTTCATATAAAATTAAATTTGGTCCTTCCTACTAAAGCTTGAGGAAAGATTCTAGAAACTTTTACCAGACCACCTTGCCATTGATCATTGTGGCAATATTTACTGCCCATTGGTCATGGTTTCTGAAACCTCTCTCTGGGGTGCTATGTTTTATCTTTAAGAGGAAGGTTTACTCAAGTTCACTAGCAAAAATGTGCAAATACAAGGAAAGGAAGAGCCTTACAAAGGAAAACACTTGAGCCCCCCATCCCCCTCCTTTTTTTTTTTGTCTACACACTGCTAAGAGGAAACTCAGAGTAAAAAGATAAGCAAGTTACACATATTAATGTCTTAAACTATTGCCTCCAATTGTAGGACAGTTACTGAGAAGTAGGAGACTGAAATAAGGTTCACTGAGATCGTGAAGATAAAGGAATTTGGGGGAAGTGTCAAAGCACTACCCCCCCCCAAAAAAGTAATTCCTTTTTTTGGGGGGGGGGGTGAATGATTTCACCTGTTTACTCTTAGAATCCTTAAGAAATCCATATCACATGGATCAAAGGCAAATGTATTGGTTTTAAGGTCATATTGGATCTTGTTCCTCCTCCCACCCTCTTTGGTGTTGGGTGATAAGGTTTAGCACCTTCCTACGCACAAAGAAATCAAGTTGCCAACAATGAATGAAGGAAAGGAGTGTTTATGAGGCACGTACTGATCTGAAGGGGAAGCAAACTCAAGGCTCTGCCGAGTTCAAGCAACTGACAGTGGTCAAGGGATTTCACCAAGTTTGAAAAGTCATTTTAAAACGTTTGCTTGTAAATGAAGAGATGTTAGTGTTGAACCACGGACACTCTTCTCATTTCTAATTACAATGGTGTTTTTGCCTCCTGAGACGACACAAGGATTATGAATAGACAACCATCTAGAGAGAATCTCCTTTTAAATACTAATCTACTGAGCTGATGTTAATATAATCAAGTGCCTCCTCCTCAATGAACCTTACCTGATCGGTACCCTTGACACTGCCCTGTGTTTATTCACCAGGTGGAGAGTCCTGCTTATGTGAAAAATGACCATGGAATCCATGGCTCTGTGTTTCTTTTAGAGCTTCTGGGTAGAGGAAAGAGATCATACCCTTTGTACCCAAAACGTCACTCATTGATCTAACTTTAACATGCTACACATTCTTTAAGGACTGGGAACCAGTCTTCCAGCTCTCTGATCTTCTACATCTGGCAAAGATCTTTACACAGCCAATATCGTGAGTGATAAGGATGGATGTGTTGCATGTTTATATAATGTCAGGTGGCCCTAAACAATTAAAAATATTTCTCCACTAGCAACCTCTACCTAGTTGGTAAATATGGAGAGTCTTGAAATGAACCATTTATACACAGATCTTTTCTGGAATTAAAAAAAGGATATCTCACTTGGACTATCTCACTGGGGCACAAATCAGACACTTTGGTACTTATTTGCAATGGTGTCTTGCCTACTTTAGCCACCAATTCAGTGCTCTTTCTCTGTAGCAATTTCTCAAGTTCTTCTTCACTGCCATACTTTAGTCCTTCACTGCCATACTGTAGAAAATTGGAATTTAGTCGATTTCTACTTACAGAAATCTAAATATTAGAATCAATGTCTTTGGAAGAATATTTGGGAAAATGAATTGATGGGCAGTGCCATACTTCATCCATTCTGGAGAACTCAATGATCCAAGTTGTGTTAGAAAGGAAACATAGGCATTGTCCCCATTATGTGGCTGACAAAGAGGATTGTTTGGTTTCTGATAGACTATGCTCTTCTAGGAAGTTCTTTGGAACCAGTCAGTAAGTGAATACACAGTGACTTTGAGGGGACATTTTTGGTAACAATGACTGAGTTTAAAATGAAAGTTTGAGTTTTGGGAATCATTTTATCTGGAACAAAGGAATCTTTTCTGTAGTTGGCACAACGGACCAGGGATTGGCGGTTGCCAGGCAGGGCTCAAAGGGGGGAAGGGAGAAGAAAAGTCATTTTCCTATATATGGTTCACTCTATATCATCAGGAGGGAAATGAATTAGTCACTGACTTCATCTAGCCAAATACAACTAACTGATGGACTTTTTCCACTTTTTAGTGTCTTTGTTAATTCCCTTCTCCTAAGTTCACACATGCTAATAGATGAGGACACACACACACACAAACAAAACATTAACAATGCAGGGACACTTAGTAGATACATAATAAGTAAGGATCCTCTGAGAAAAACGATGTTCAGCCTAGGACAGTGAGTCATTCATAATTCACATTAGGATTAAATAAGCATGAAAATCAAAGTCCATTCCATACATGATTACCACCAGAACAAAATGGAATGTGAATCAAAATCAAGTTGTACGTGTCTTCATTGTGTCTAAGTGAAGTATCTGCTTAAAATGATTAAAAATTATTTAAGGAAGTTAATCTCTGCAAACAGCATGGCAGATGTAAGCAACGGGTTTGAGGCTGCCAAGTCGGGGTGCTAATAACCCAGCAGGTTGGTTCTTGTAGAGAGGGTTCAGGCCGTGTTGTTTGATTAGCTTGGCATCCGAGCTGTGGAACAGGCAACACTAAGTTTCCAGAAGAAAATTACTCAATGGATCTTTCTTTAGCAAATTTTCCCAAGCGCCTGCTGTCTTGGAATCCGACCGCCTTCAGCCCGCAGAGATCTCTCTGAGTCTCCTCTGAGTACCTGTGTTCATTCTTAGTCAGCCCACAGGGTTTTTTAAGTGCCTCCTGCATCTTAGGCACCATGCAATGTCCTGTGGAGATAAAGTGGTGAACTCAGCGTGGTGCCTTCATCCCTTCTTCGGGCCTAGTTTGGGAGATAGACAGATAAATAGAATTTCAGATTGCATTGTCATGAATACTATGCCAGGGGAGATCCAGGTGCCTTGGGACCCCTTAGGAGGGGCCCTGAAGCTCACTGGGGGAGCCCATGAGAGCTTCCTGCAGGAAGTAAGTGATGCAAGTTGGCCAAGGAAGAGAGCGAAAGAGCATTATAGGCAGAACAGTTTCTGCAGAGGCCTTAATAGGTATACCTTTTATTTGACGTTTATCGGTACTTAAATATATTTTCCATTTTAAGGCCAGCTTAAAAGCTTTTTCCTGGTAGAAACTCACTTTGTGTTCTTGAGTCTCCCTGCAGCACCTGGCGCGTGGCAGGAGTTTGACAAATGTGAATTCCCTTCCCTCTCGTCCTGCGCGCTCACTCCCCATGGTAACGCTGCCGGGCAGCCTTCCTGGGATCTGGCTGGCTGGGAGCACGGGCAGAGGCCAGCGGGCCCGGGGCCGTGGAGAGCGCAGCACTGAGGAAGACCAGGCGAGAGGAGCAGAGGCTCCGGAGAGTGAAGATGCCTCTCTAACTTACACTTTCCGTAAGGCCCAGCAGTAATAAACTTCTCTAGATGAGCTCCCTTGAAATATGGGTAGTTTGGCTGAGCTTTAACAGCTAGGGTCAGTTTATGCTATTTTAGGCCTCCACACCGTTAGGCTGGGAGTTGAGGGCCAAAGTATGGAAAGAGCAGGGCTTGGGGGCCAGAAAGCCTGCAGGCTTGGGCCTTCCCAGTTAGCTGTGTGCTTCAGCTTTGATTCTTTCTAACAGCTTCCAGGTCTGTTCTGCTCAAAATCATTGCCCTGTGCCCTTAAACAATTTGTCATTGATATTTCCTTTTCATATTGCTAAAGCCCTGGACTCTTAGAATCCTCTTAATACAATGGCCCTAGCAATGATTCCTCCAGGTTTTAATAGCAGCTTAGTATTTTTCTCTTATTTTTGAAGTTGGTGTAGAAACAGCTGTATAAGCTATTTAAAAGAGAGAGAGAGATCGCGCCCTAAACCAGCATCTGATCCTAACCTCTCTGCTTCTGGAGGTCCGTGGGTCATGTCAACATACATTGTGTGGCTAACTCTTCGTTCCAGGCTTCTTTTAGAGCGTGGAGACATACTACATGTGATATTGCTTATTCTGCGGCCCCTGACTGCTTTTCACCATATCGGTCTCTGTTCTCCATCAGTTCTGTGCACATAGTAGCTGATCTACAGGTACTTGTGAGTGTATGAGGACCAGCAAGGGCTCTCCACTCTCAGAGTGCACTGGTCTGGCTCCTGAGATAGTTCCAAGGTTGGGAGCCTTTGAGAGTGAGTGGCTGTCATCACGGGCTGCCTGCTACCACTGATGAGTGAGGGATTGTTAGACCGGCCTGGGACCCGGGGCTTAGTCAGGGGTCTTAGTGCCAAGCAGAGCGCTGGCTGACTTGCACAGAAAAGGAATTTGGGGAACAGCGATGGAGTGGGTCATAGATGGACAAGCTGGAAAATCAATGAGAAGTGGGCAGGGACCACAGAGGCTGGACACAGCCATGCCTCATAGATGTGACCATGGGAACCCACAGCCTGGTCAGCTCAGTCCCTTCACCCACCTGCCCTCTGCCTCAGAAGTCACAGGAATACCAAACTGGCCAAGCCTTGATGTCCCACGTCCTTCCACAACTCACACAGGTCAACTGACTCACCAAGTCAGTTATGGTGGGGAAATAAAGTCTAGCAGTGAGGGCACAGCCACTATTCTATAATTCCTGGTTCTGTTTCTTCATTCTGGTTTCCCCTTCTCGTGGTTGTTTACCATTGTGCTGCTCCCTTACGGTGTCACTTGTAATGTGGTCAGTCTGGAAAAAAAAAAAAAAAGCAGCAGGCATTCAAATCTATTTATGGGGCAAACAGTCATTTTTTTTGTAGGTGAGGGTGGAGTATGAAACGAGTGGTTTCAATGCTCAAGTTTGGAAATTGCTCATGAAGGAGAATTGGAACAATACTTGTCAAGCACCTACCCTGTACCACTGGAATAAATTTTTACCTATTGTCTTATCTGAGCATCACAGTAAGCCTTTGAAATGAGTAATTGCTATCCCCATTTTACAGGTGAGACACGTGAGCCTCAGTGAGGTTAAGTCATTGTCTTCACGTATCGTTAATAAGAAGTCAGAACCCGAGTAATCTCCAAAGTCATGTCTTTCAGATACCACAGCCCCCTGTTCAGTCTCAGACAGTTTTGCCCTATTAATCCTAAAGTGACATCATGGAGAGTCCCTGTTTTGGTAAATGTTTCCTGATCCTTATGCCCTTGACGTGTAACCAATTTCCCAAATCTAGATCTCTGGTTCACAATGAAATGCAGTTATTGTGAAGTCAGGACTGGACCACCATACCTCACAACCTCCTGGGATGGCTATTGAGGTGACCCTGAAGTGAGACCCCCAGAGAATGACCCAGCTGTCAGTATGTACTGACCTCTCCTGGCACCTGGCCCCGGAGCAGGCCCAGGGGTGTGCGGGGGAGAATACAGATGTGGGCCCTTCTTCAAGGAGCTTCCAGCTAGTTAGAAACTCCTCCAGTGCCGCTGGTCTCCACCACCCAGTTTAGACCCACCTGGTGGGGGTTGGTTAGGAGGCTGCTCTGTGGGGTGCAAATCCTGGTCCCCACCCCCCAAGCTAGCAGTGGGCTTCTGGGCAAAGCATTCACCCTCTGCAGACCTCAGTTTCGCCATCTGTAAGATGGGAGTGATGATGGTACCCATTCTGGGGAGTTTTGGGGAGACTTAAATGAGATCATCCACACGAGGTACACTAGTAAATCCTCACCAAATGCCATCCTTGAGCAGGTGGCTTACGGCTTGCTCCTGGTTTCACCTGCAGGTGACAGAAGCTACAGCTTAGCATTCCGTCTCTTGCAAGTCATCTCACAAAGGCCAGGCATTTAGAAGGTGCTCAGTAAATACTTGTCTTTTCATGGAAGAGAGATGAGGACATGGGCCAGAGTTCATTCCAGCCTCAATGTTCATAGCACTTTCATTCTTTAACATACTGTTTATTGTTATATTAACCGATGTCTCCTTCCACGCTAGAATGTAAGTTCCATGAGCTCAGGAACCTTGTTTCCTCCATGCCAAGAATAGTACATGCCACATAGTAGTTGCTTAGGAAATATCTAAAGGCGTGAATGAATTTTTTTTTTTTCCTAAGAAAGGAAAACAAGCCGGCTAGCGACCTGTGGCCAGCCTCTGCCCAGGGACCTCCTGAGGCCCGGGCTGATGATCCCACTGTCCCACAGACTCCAGCCCGCCGTGGGTTCTCACTGGAGGCCACCCACAGAAAGCTGCCCGTGCCTGTCCCTTGCCCCTAGCTTTAGCCAGCTCACCTGCAGGGCCCAGGGCATAGCTTTTCAAATTGGCAGCTGCTTAGTTCGATGTTGTAAAACTCACTGGGAATTGCTGCCATTTGGATTTATGATTTTAATTGTTTTATAGTTTATACTTGTGCCCTGCAGTGATTTTCCATTAAATCAGAACATTTATGTTTTGAAAAAGAGCGGGTCTGGTTGTGGGTATATATATATCTTAACAGCTAATCTCTGGCGATGAAAACTATGTAACAGTCATCAGCAGATTAGGAAATTAGCATTTGTTTAATTAACCTCCATGTGGGGCTGCTAATGCATGAAAATAGTAAGGTTTTTTTTTTTTTTTAGCTTCATAAGATGATGGATTTTGCATTTGTATATTCTTAAGGCTTCAAGAGTAATTGTTAGCATCCATCTCTGTTAGCATAAATGAGTAGGTGAGAATAAATTGCAAAACTGGAAAGAGACCAACACCATCAAATACAATCTAAGAAGTCACTTCAACCTATTGATTTTATGTAAAACATACAGTATATGCACATGTATTGTATATACATATACGAATTACATAAATATAAATACATATACAAATATACTAAAGATTTGTTACATATATTAATACTAGGTGCTTTATTACATATATATTACATATATGTTTTTATTACATATACATTTTGTGTCTATATAGGCAATGTATAATTCCCCAAATCTCTCTATATATCATGTCTATTAATCATACTGTGTATTTATTACATACATAATTTATTTTATATACATATTACTTTATTATCTATACTGTATTATACACACAATAAAGTACCTAGTATGATTAATACATGAGAGAGAGAGTTACATGTTGCCTGGACTCATTCTCACACAGCATGTTACCTACTTTATTACATATATACTTCATTGTATATACACAGGGGACACGTGACTCCCAACATCTCTGCATATATTTGTGTCTACAAATATTAATTTGTCTCTATATTAACAACACTATATAATTTCCATGTATAATAAAGCACGTAGATAATGAAGTGTGTGTCACAAAGTATAGAGTACGATTACTATAGCATAGAGCTGTGGGTGTTTAGGGAGATGTTGAGAGCACATCCTCATAGCACATGTTCATTACCTTTTTAGTTTCCACTGAAGTTTAAACTTTTGCCACAGCACTTGCTAAAATAAATTCACAAGTCATGGTTTATTTCAGAATAGAATATGTGGAGAACTGAACCACCAACAAATTGCCCGTTTTTGTGTTTAATTTGGCCACTCCCCTTGCTTTCTGGCCGAGAACTATACCGCTCATAGACCTCCTCACTATGTCTGGCCAGCAGGCTTACACTGCGCACTGGCTTCATTCAGAACCAAATTAAAATATGTACTCTGTACAGGTAGAAATTGCTACTTGTCATGCACCAGGAAAGCTGTAAATGCTAAATCTGAGGGTCCACTCTGCTCCGTGTGTGTACCGCATGCCCTTAGTCCCCTCCGTGACCTTGATTGTAATGAAAGAGACTTTGTTTGAAAGCTAGATATCACTTTTCCCAAGGCAGAGATAGGTCAATCTTAATTATTAAGTGCCTCCCTCCATTGAACATAACTTACTACTGTTTCATCCACATCTGTGGCCAAACAGCCTGCTCTAGTGTGAGGATAAATGCAGCTGGTGATTGCCAGCAAAGTCAGGAAATGAACGGCACTCTGAATTTTAGCTGAATGACATCAAGAAAATCCAGTCATGTTCCAAGAATGGTCCTAGGGTTCAATAAAAGGAAGCGGATGACTCAGACTGAACTCAGAGGTGGGGGAAGCCAGTGGCCGCTAGAAAGGATGTAGGCCCCCTCTAGCCAGGATCTGAGAAGTGGTAGTGAAGCTGTGCCCCCCAGCCCATCTCCCCCACTAACTCTCCGGAGTGTTCTCATCAGTCTATGCAGGTTCCCTGGGGGAAGTTAAACCTCAAGCCGTAAGTGCCCACCTTAGCTCAGTGACACTGAACAAATTTGCAACTAATTCAAAAGAATTATAGTTTGAGGAAGGGTGGTTTCTAATGAGATGGAAGCAAAGAAATACCCAGGGCACAGTGACCCCCTCAGATGGAGCAGAAGGATGGGAGGGCCAGGGAGAGGGCAGCCAGAAGGCAATGGGCCAGTAGAGAGGAGAGAGAAGCCCAGGAAACTGGACTGTTGTTGAGCTGGGCTCCCACTACACCCACCAGCTGGGAGGAGGAGCCTCTAGGTCCTTCTTGGTTGGGAGACTGGACGGCACCTGGAGAACAGGGCGCTCCGGTGAGTTTTCTCTGAACGGAGTTCCTTCTGCATGGAGAACAGCTGCTTTCTTGTGCGAGGGCAGATCTCCCAGTGTCCCTGCAGAGTTGTTGCTTTCTTTTCTTTTTTTTCCCTGAGCCGAATTCTGGAATTCCCTTCCCTTCTTCCCATTGGTGGATTTGAAGTTTACAGTTCCTTTCTTTACTAAAGCTGTTTACTGGGCCAGCCCTGGCACATGATACCTCTACTGATCTGGAAAGTGTTTTCTTGAAAATTACAATTTATCATCATCATCATCACAATAATTATCATTATTTCTAAATCAGAGTATCTAAGCATAAAGAGAAAATATCAATAAATACAAATAAGGGCAAGTACTTTTATCTCTCTGAGCTCGGGTGGATATTAGGGCTTCCTTGGGCTTCCTGAGTTTCCTCTCTGGTTGTCCCATTAAACATTGGGCTTGTTCACAGACCAGTGTCAGCTCACTTCTCTGCTCAGACTGTTTCAGCCACACTCATCATTTCTCCAGCCCAAACCTTCATCCGTCACCACCTGGTTGGCATATCCACTTAGATGTTTCCCAGTCACCTCAGACTCAGCATGTGCGAGCCGAGGTGTCAGTAGACCCCTGCCCTCACTCCAAAACCAGGACCTCCCTGGTGCATAGTAGCTGCCTAGTAAATATTCATCAGCTGGAGCGATGGAGGCTGCCTGTTTCATAAACTCCACCAGATTTTGTGCTCCCTGATAAAAAAAAAAAAAGAAGGATCTCCTTCACCTGCCTCCTCCTCGTGAACCTGTGTATTTTCCTTCTCCATAGGCTGCAGGCCTGAGCCCGTGAACAAATGTGTGGGTGTGAGCAGAACCCTATAGCTGTCCTTAGGGGCTTGTGTGCATGCGCACATGCGCGTGCATTCACATTTCTGATCAGCTGAAAAGCACCACACAGTCTTAAAGCAAATACCTTCTATGGCCAAATTAAACAAATACAAATGTAAGACTTCTTTTTTTAAGAATAATAAAATCTGTTTTCTGTCCCTTCAGAGGTCAGTCCATTTTCGGCTCCCTGGCCTCGCTTGAGGCCTCTGATAGCCTCCAAGTAACTTGGGTGACCCTCACTTTGCAGGAAGACGTGCTTCCCCTACATCCCCCTCAACTTGTGTGGAGTTACATTTGTGTTTCCTCAGCTCTTTATCTGGGCGGAGGTGACCTGTGAGGTGCTGACCACTCTTCTAGCATGCGGCTCCTTGTACGGCTGGACGAGGAAGACCTACACTTACTAGTTCTGGCAGCTTCTCGCCCTGACCTTGAAGAGTGGCGTTCTGGCCTCCCTGTCTGGGAATCTGGGCATGAGGAGCTATAGTGCACTTCTGCGAGGCTCCAGGCACACCCCCCAGAAAGGTTACTCTTGGTCCTTTAGCTGGAGTGGCCCTTTTTGTTATGACAGAATGCTGGCTAGATTTCGAGCTGCAAATCGCTGGGGCCAAAAAAAAAAAAAAAAAAAAAAGGCAAGAATGGCAGCCCTGGCCTAAGGACGATGGTGGTGCCCTGTTTGTCCCTCCAGTGTAGAACTTACCATCCCAAGGGTTCTGGCCTCAGGTCCACCTCTCCCTCCAGATCCCTCCTTGAGGACAGGGACTGTGTGCTCTCTCTCGGTATCCTCAAGGCTCACCACAAAAAGCAGACTCCGAGCTGCAACCATAAATATTGTGGAACATGACACACAAGGGCCAACTAGGCAATGGAGGCATTAGGATTTGTAATCATGCCATTAACTAGACCACCACTGGAGTGGACTTAATACAGATCCGTCTCCTCCGGACGCTCAACCAACAGTGAATGCAGGCACTGTGCAGGGCTCTGGGGACGGCGCTGGGGACATGAAGACGCAGTCACTGTTCCCATGGAGCTCGTGTGGGGGAAACCATATACTCAAGGAAATAAACAAGCAAAGTCCTTCCAGGTTGTGGTCATTGCCATGAAGCAAATGACCGAGGTGACTGAGATTCAAGGAAGGGTCGGTGGGGGGCGAGTGGCGATGGGCTGCTTTAGACAGGGTGGCCAGTGAGAGGCGTCCCTGAGGAAGAGAGGTCGTGGCATGGACCTTAATGACAAGGGGTCTGTTCTCCAGGGAGAGGGGACAGCCATGGGGCAAAGGTCTTAAGGCAGAAAAGTGTTGTTGGAGACCCTTGACCCTGTGGCTAGAAAGACGGGGAGGTGGTGGCAAAAGAAGGGGGTGGGGGGCCAGCTCCAGAGTCAGAGCAAGGTTCTTGCGCTCCACTCTGACTACCGTGGAAGCTGCTGGGGTTAGCGGAGGGGCTCTGCCTGAGTGTAATGGAAGAATGAAGGGTACAGGAGGATGCCAGATTCAGCTGCCTCTGAAGGTTTGGCCTTGGTTTTAACAGTTTCTAATACGTTTTAATAGTTCCATATGGTATCTGAAAGCATTTGTCTGGGTCGCCTGGATGCCTGGGGCCATGATTCACAAACTCCCCTCCCTGCTCCCTGATTCTTTCATCCTTTGACCGGCGGGTATTGTGATGGGAGGGAGGATCCCAGGTCCCGCCCTCACGGGGCATCTATGGCGGAAGACAGATCCTCATAGCAAGGCCTGTGCTGGGACTTCAAGGCAGGAGACAGCCTCACACACTTGGGAAGCACCCAAGGCCCATAGGCCCAGGTTTGGATTATGAGGGGGTGAGGGGAGGGAGGAAGCCAACAGTCCCGACTGGTGGAGACCCCAAAGCATCTCACACACCACAACAGGAAGCGTGTTCGAGGGGCACCCCTGAAGAAGGCAAGTAGAAGAAGAGCACCGTCTGATTTGCATTTTGTACAAAAAGGCCTGCTGGTAAAGGTTTGCTTCGGGGTGGAAAGGGAAATGTGTGTGCAACAGCCTGATTTGCAAGTTCAGACTTCATGGGCTCCAGCTGCCTTCACTTCCCAGGATCTCGGAAGAAAAGGGTCCTTGGGGATTAGCTCATCCAGCCGTCTTTTCTCATATTTGAGGACAGCGAGCTCAGAGAAGTGACTTGCTTGAGGTCATCGCTGTCCTTGGCCCAGTCTGTACACTGACCGAACCCTGAAGAGCCATTTCTAAGTGCAGGTTGACTGACGGCCTGGAGAGGACTGGGAGGCTGGGTGTAAATGTCACGATGGTCAGAGGGGCCCATCCTGCTCGCTGGGCACACAAGTCAAGGCCTATTTCCCATCAGTGGAGGTCAGGATATTATCTGCAGGTATATCAAGCATAAGAATTTGCTTTCATTGCTGTGGGTTAAAAAAAAAAAAAGTAATTAGCTACAACCTAGCAGTCAGATAAGTTATTCTATAGGGATTCCACGTCTTAATGTCCAGGTACAGCCCGAGGCTCTTTATTTTGGCTGTGAAAGGGGTACCATTTCACACCTCGGGTTTTCCAACTGTCAGTGTGGTAGCTGGAGGTCTGCTGTCTCCAGACCAGGGGTCATCAGTTTGGTCAAAACAGCAGTGCCTAGCTTATCCGTTCCATCTTCTAACCACCTTGCCGTGAGTCCAAAACAGCCATCACCCCAACGGCGGTAACTGTGCTCTCAGTCCCACAGCGGGGCAGGAGTGTAGATACCATCTTTTTTGACCCCCTCCTCAAGCAACATAGCAAAGTGATTCAGAGCACGGGAGTTGATGTCAGGCAAACCAACTGTGTCACTCACGCCCTGTGTGTCCGGGGCCAGGGACATAGCCCCTCAGAACCTTCTTCCTCTTCTTTAAAATGGAGGCGGTAACAGTCCCTAGGCCATTGGTGTCCCTAGGCCATTGGTGAGATTAAATGAGATAATGCATTTAAAGACTTACACTGAGCCAGCATACAAAAACATTTGGAAAAAACCCCAAAATGGTAGTTAACTATTTTGTCCTAAATGACTGAGCTTTTCCTATGAAAAGACTCTGGGATTTCCCTGCAGACTGGCCCAGAGTGAAACATTACCACGGACTCCAGGTAGCAGCATCGCGATGGAGAATTTTGAAATCAGTTACCTTGGCTCTGAAGCAAATGGTGCTTCTCTGTTTGACAGAGAGGCAGGAGGTTCACTTTCCTAGGCTTCGTGCTTGTAGTCCTGCCTGGCGCAGGGTGGCACTGGAGGGATCTGACGTGTCTGGGGGTGCTAGGGGGTGGCCACCACAGAGGGAGCCAGGAGGAAGGACAGCAGCTGGTCACCAATGTTTGCCCCAATGTCAAGGGGAGTGTGCTATATTGAAGGGGAAAGTTGGCTTTCTCTTGAATGTATGGTTCAATTTATGAAGCAACATCTGCCCCAAGAGCCTGTATTCCCATCTGATTAACCACAATCATGTGCTAGTCTCCACTATTTGTCCAAAAACAAGCAGAGTTTCTTCATAACCTCCCCCGAGGGCCTGCTCTCTCTGGTGATCTAAATACTTGGCATCCTGAGAAGTAATCTTTCTAATCTCTTATCTTTAAGTAAATGGAAGAATGTGCTGTCGTTTGTGTGGTGTTGGGGCCTGAGCTTTGGGGAATTAGCATGCCGGAGAAATAAACCAGTGAGCGTACCAGGGAAATGAGGGCATTAAAAATGGAGAGCCTGGGTCAAGAAGACAGGGACATATGGGTCTCTTCCTTTGGGGTGAGTTTTCAAGTCAAGCAAAAAAAGTTTTTTTCAATTTTTTCTTATGTGTGAAGGGTCTCCTGGGTGCCAACCCTTCGCTAAATGCCAGTGGTTTCCAGAAGAGTTTCCTGGCCCTTATTCTTGGGGAATCTACGAAATTGGGAAAATACAATTTCACAAGGAGGAGAGGATGATTTTTTCGGATAAGATGGCTGAGGTGCGGTGGGGAGGAGCGTAGGACTCCACCCAGCTTCTGCTGTTCAGGTCGCAGCTCACCTCACGAGCTTTGGTGCCCCCCCCACCCCCGGCCCCACCCCTAAGTTCTTTACAAGTTGGGGATGATGATACCCCTCCTGCCCAGGGCTGTTGTCGGGAGACAGAGATAAGGTGTGTGATAGCAACCAGGGAGCCGCGAAGCACAGGGATTCCGGCTGCTAGGACGCCACTCCCGGCTCTGCACAAGGTCCTGGGAAGGTTGCTGAGGGTCTGGAAACTGTCACCTCGATCCTGATGGGTGACAACTGTGCTGCCCCACCCCTCCCCCTTAAACCACCCCGCCCGCCTTTGCTTTCTCCCTGGGGCACCGGTGTTCCCTGGGTGCGAGGTGTCATTCCCCAGGCCCAGGGGAAAGGAATCTGTGATTTTCTCCCCGGGCTGGAATAGAAGTTTCAGTCTCTTTCTGTCTCTCTCTCAAGTATTCTTTGACATTTTCTCCCCTGCGTGATAGTTACATATGCTCCCTATTCTTCATCCCACAAAGTCTGTCTCTGTAGTTTATGCACACTAGGAAGTAATAAGTATTTCTCTAATATTAAAGAGTTTTTAGGGGGGCGCCTGGGTGGCTCAGTCCGTTAAGCGTCTGCCTTCGGCTAGGGTCATGATCCCAGGGGTCCTGGGATCGAGCCCCGCATCGGGCTCCCTGCTCGGCGGGAAGCCTGCTTCTCCCTCTCCCACTCCCCCTGCTTGTGTTCCCTCTCTCGCTGTGTCTCTCTCTGTCAAATAAAGAAATAAAATCTTTTTAAAAAAAAAAAGTTTTTAGGGACCCACAGGGCATGTGCGTCTTAAGAAATGACTGTCAGAAAACCCTGGAGACTGTTAGAGACCGTCAGTTACTCCTAGAGTAACTACCACCTATCAGGCTCTAATGCTTGAACTTTCACGTGGATTACATCATTCAATAATGGCAATATTATCCCCATTTTACAGATAAGGAAACTGAGTCTCAAGCATATTTGGGATTTTCTTGACTATCTTTTGAGTTTCTGGAAGTGCTCTGTGTTCCTACCTCAAGGGAACCTTGGTTATACCACCATGCCCCTAAATCACTCCTTCCCTATCAGCAGCTGTGATCTTTGGGCCTTTGTATTCCCCTTCTCATCATGAAGCCTGCCTTTTTTAAGTGCAAAGGGATTTGGGTCCCATCAGCAGATAGAGATTTCTAGCTCATGGATCTTACATTTGATCTGAAAGGTGGTCACACGCAGTTGTGTGAGTTAGGTGACTTAGCCCAGCACTGCCTCTTACCAGCCATGCAAGCGTGGGTGAGCGGCTTATCTTTTCTGAGCCGCGATTTCCTAAGATGCTTAAAAAGGTGTGTTGATGGTACCAAATGCCAGCAGGCTAGTGTGCCAGGCTTCCTGTCTCCCAGGATAAAATGGTAGAGGACATTCAAGGCAGATGCACCCTTTCCTGACAGCCTTGCTCTCAAATTCCTATTGGGCTTAAGGATCTGGACCAGACCATCTTGGAGCCTTGATCACTGTTTAAGACTTAGAGCAGTAATTGTCCACCAGCGGTCTTGCAGGGGACATTTGACAATGTCTAGAGCCATTTTGGGTTGTCACAACTGGGGGGTGGGGGTGTTGATAATAGCATCTAATGTGTATAGCTCACCATTTCTGTTGAACATCCTACAATGCACAGGACAACCCCCCACAACAAAGAATTATCCAGCTGCAAATGTCAATCCAGCTCCAAGGTTAAGAAGCCCAGGACTAGAGGGGCACCGCATAGCCTGTTCCTTACCGTCTTCCCCACAGCTCACTGGGACCTCTGGAAGCTGGGGAGAAAGGGAGTTTCCATGGAAGTTCTCACAGGTCCTCAGTCTAGTGGAGAATACACAGTAAGATAGCCTTCAGTCAGGTTCCAAGTGATGGGGGCTATGATAAAGGCATTCTGCCTAGGGAAATGCCTTTATCATAACCAGAGACACCCCCCCCCCCAAATCAGAGACTACCAAACACTATCATCATTACTTAGCATTGTTCTTAAGGTTCTAACCAACACAGGCAAAATAAATAAGTTAGAAATGTAAACACTGAAAAGGAGGAAGTAAAAATGATCACCAGTTACGAATGATTTGGAAAATCCAGGAGAATCATTTATTTACAAAAATACAGAACATTCATACAGTGGCAGGGCATAAAACGATAAGTAGAAATTAAGAACTAGTACATACATATGCAACCAGATAAAGGATATGATGGAAGAAAAGACCCCATTTACAATAGGAATTTAAAATATAAAATAGCAACTTGGATTCCTCAGAAGTGGATTCAGCTGCGATTATCATATAAGCCGCAGACAACAGTGCTTTAAATAAGATACAAGTTTATTTCTTTTTCATATGAGTGTTATCTGGAGATAGGAAGTCCAGTGACCATTTCTGGGGCTTGGTCCTTTTCTTTATGGCTGAAGGTGGCTACTAGGCCTCCAGGCATTATATCCTCATTCAGGCATTGGGTAGAAGGAAAGAGAAGAGTAAGCCTCTTTCTTTTGAGACTTCATACAATTGACTGGCTAGAATTTAGTTATATAACCACACCCAGCTCTAAGGAAGGCTTTGAATTCCAGTTTATAGCTACATCACTACGTGCAGGGCTTAAAAAACAACAACAATAAGTGTTCTCTTACTAAGGAAAAAAATGAGAATGGGTATTGGGACAACCAGCAGGCTGTCATTTAAATATAACAAGAAATGCACACGATCTATAGGAGAGAACTTTAAAATGCCCCTAAAGGACACAGACAAAACTTTAATGAATAGAAAGACAAACAATGTTATTGGATAGGAAGACTCAACATCATAAAAATATCAATTCTCTCTGAGTTAATTTATAACTTTAGACGTGTTCCCAATAAAAACATCACCAGGATTTTTTTAAAACAAGACAGATGATTCTAAAGTTCATATGGAAAAATAAACAAGCAAGAGTAGCCAGGAAATTTTGAAAAAGAAGAAGGGGACCAGCCCTACTGGATGTTAAAATGCATCATAAACCTACAGTAATTTCAAAAGTGTGGCATAGATCAACATAATTGAATGAAGACTACAGAAAGACCAGTATTTGAAAAAGGTGATGTTTCAGTCAATGAGGAAAAGATGAACTCTCCAACATATGGGGCTGGAAACAAAGTTGGATCTCTACTTCACACCTTTTATCAGGCCGAATTCCAAATACATCAAAGACTTGCATTTATAAAATGAAAGCATCAAAGTACAAGGGGAGACCTTGGGGGGAATGCTTTAAAAGTTCGAAATGGGTAAAGCCTTTCAAATTAAGACATAAAACCATAAAATAAACCACCGTAAGCAATGTCAAAAATTAAACTGGGACAAGAATTTGCAATTCTTAAAACCACTCCAAGTTCATTTCCTAATATAGAAAAAGCTCCTTAAAAAAAAAAAACAATAAGAAACAAACACCATAAAGGAAATATGGCAACAGTTCACCAAAAAAAAAAAAAAAATTAAATATATGAAAAAATGCTCAAACTTACAGAGAAACTTAAGAATATACCAAGATAAGGGTGCCTGGGTGGCTTGTCAATTAAGCGTATGTCTGCCTTTGGCTCAGGTCATGATCTCAGGGTCCTGGGATGGAGCCTGGTCTGGGGCTCCCCGCTCAGCGGGGAGTCTGCTTATCTCTCTCCCTTTGCCACTCCCCCTGCTTGTGCTCTCTCAAATGAATAAATAAAATCTTAAAAATCTTTAAAAAATCAGACTACCGAAAACTCGGTAACATAACTCGGCAAGGAGGCATCATCACGTACCACTGATGGAAGTGTAAATCCTTCAGCTCTGAGAAGGCAGTTTGGCAAGATCCATCAAAATCCACATTCCTGTTCTATTGGATTCAGACATTTCTTTTCTAGAAAAGCTGTACAATTACCTTCATATATTTATAAGCTTATTCACAGCAGCCCTGTTCGTAATAGCACAATATTGGAGGCGAGCTAAATGTCCCCCAGTAAATATGACAGAGTGTTGTACGGCCATAAAAAAGAATTTAGGAGCCTCTTAATGTGCCAAGACAGAAAGATCTCCAATACATATTAAGCAAAAGACTGCATATAGTAAGCTCCCAGTTGGTTAAAAGGGGGGACATGAATATATAATCACATGTTCTTATTTATGCAGAAAGTGTGACCCAGACAATACACAAGAAATAAAATGCAGTTGCCTATAGGGGGAAAACGTGGTGTCTGGAGAGCAGATGCAGGAGGGAGCATTTTTACTGTATGTCCTTTTATACTTTGGGTTTTAGAACACATGAAGGTATTACCTATTGAAAAAAATTGAATGAAGCTATTAATTTAATAAGTAAAAACTGGTTGTATTGACTCACATAGAGGGGAAAGGATTTTGCTGTATTTTTTTCCACTATTAAATAAACGACCCTGTTCCTTAAAAAAATGTCCCCGCTCCTCAAAAGTACTCTGTCCTTGTATTTGAGGACTGGTGGGGATTAATATCTAGGCAGAAGTCCCTCTTTGCAAAGTTGTCAGTCCACAAGTTTGATGAGTACCTACTATGTGCCCAGCCCCTGACAGCACCAGGGGAGCACCCAAGAAGGGGAAAAGCACACTCACCCTATCCTTGCAAGCTGGGCCTCAGACCCAGCAAGGCTGAGAAATGATAGTCCCTGACCTTCCCAGGGAGGCTTTGGAGACCACTCGTGAACAGGCGGCACTAAAAGCCAGCAGGTGGGGGGATCCTGGGGCAGTAAAAGGAAGTCGAAAGTTGGGAGTCCGGGGCATCAGTGCCGCTAAGGGGGAGGGAGGGAAAACCAAGAGGGACCACCACCCTCAGCTGCTGTGCAGCAAGCAGAATTTCAGGGACTCCACCCTCCTTCAGCAGCCCTTGTCCCCTAACCCCCTTGTAGGGAAGGGTGGATGTCCTCTCTCTTTTCCTCGGCCTAAGCAAGCATGGCCCTGGGCGGCCTCGGCTCTCCCCTCCGCTGAAACCCCCACTCAGGAACTCACTGAAAGCCCCTCACCAGACGGGTTTGGTCCCAGCCGTGGGGGTATTTTTCTTTTTAATGAGACTGAAGACTCCCAGAGGAATAAAGTTTTAACCATGGCATTTCTGGCCCTCAGGGGACTTTCCAGCTATACTCATCTTCCCTGTCACCAAAGAAAGGAACATAAGTCACTGTCTCTTCTTTGGGATTTGGTTTTGTGTGGGGAGGCTGAGCTTTAGAGAAATACAGACAGAGGGGAAATTTGAGGAGGCAGGATTTCTGGCATCCGCGGCAGGACTGTGTGAAGACATGCTTTTTGGCCTGAGGCCTCTCTTCCCCACAGCAGAGGGGCAGCCTGCAGAACATGCTCGGCCCTCATGGGCCCCCTGGGCCTTCAGTGTGGGGCAGCTTCTTCCCTCAGGGAGAAGAGGGGGCAGGAAGCAAGGGGACGGTGTGCACCTGGGCCAGAGCAAGGGCAGACAAAGAGCAGAAGATGGGGAGGGGTAAGACGTTCCAGCTTCTCTTGCCCCGAGTGGGAATCCTGAGCAGAAGGAAATGGCTGAGTTGAACTTTCAGATGGGCAAGGCTCAAGCTGGCTTGGAATCTTCCGAATCCACTCCATCCACACAAAGCAGAAAGGCGCCCTTCTGACAAGGCTTTAAAAGAGAGGGCTTTGAGAGGTAGCACGTGGGTCCTATCTCAAATTGGGGTTGGAGGCTGGCGTTGGAAGAAGTCCACCAATGCGAAGGCAGGAAGGTGAAGAAGTGTAGTGCACAGAGGCAGGAACGCCAGCCTTTGGAGCAGGGTGGGGACAGAGTTCAAGTCCCAGTGAAGTCAACCTCCTCGTCACCTTTCAGAAGTCACCTACCTCCTTCCAGCTTCCATCTACTTGCTGCTGCCACGATCATAGCAAAGCATGCTCTTCTGAACCCTCGCTGTTGTTCAGAGCATGAATGTGGTTTGTAGACCACAGAGGTGCTTTCCACACATTTGTTGTTGCTGTTCCTAATACACGTGTTGCCATGGCAATCATCGTGCGTGCGTGTGGGCAAGGTAGCACATTAGATTAGGGAGCATGAAGGGACTGTAACTCAGCAGGGCACACAGGTTCACCTCTCAATGACTCCCACGTTTGCAGGTGGGCAGACAGAACCCCCGGTTCCCTCTAACTCTGGCTCCTCATGGAGGAAGTGAGTGTAATACTATAAAGGCCTGCTACTTCCACACACTTCATCTCAACCTTCAGACAAGCAGGAATGTGTCATCCCAATTTGATAGACAAGGTAACAGACCAGCAAGGTGACTTCACCAGGGCCATGCCACCCTAGGGATTAATACCCAGGCCTCCCATGCCCAAGTCTGTGTTCCTCTCCCTTCCCTCCCACCCTGGCTGGAGCTGAGCCTTGACCACACACGGTGGCCAGGGGGGTAGATCGGGGAGCCCGGTCCCAGGGGCTCCACTTGGTTGGGCTCACTGTCCTTTCTGTAGTTCATAAGCATCTGCTTAGAACAGCATATTTTAATGAGCTTTCTCTTTTCTCAAGAAGTCCCAGCTGTAGGCGGAAACAGGGCCGAGGGTGCAAAGCAGGCAGGCCCTGAAGTGCTTCCTGCCCCACCTTTGCTCTCAGGCCTAGATTCCTGATGGTGGCTGGAGTTCAAGTCCAGACGCCAGCAGGCTTGTGAGAAAGACCCCTCTTGCTCTGTGTGCAGGGCAATGGGCCTTCTTTGCAAGACCTGCCCAGCCCAGCCCAGCATGGCTGCTGAGGGAGGGCCAGGGCGGGGACCTTCCTCTGACAGTCTGGGTCCTTCTATGGGGCGGGTGTGGGACTTGCAGATTTGGTCAGTAGGGGGATTCTTACCCAGAACTTCAAATTTTATACAAGGTCTTACATGGTACCCCAAATTATAAAGCAAGAGAGCTGCTCTGGCTGAGGCCAATATACCACCCCCCCCCCCCCCTGCCCCCCCCCCCCCTCCGCGTCATCCCATGTGGTACTCGCTCACTGCCCAGAACCGCCTGGGCTCTGTAGGGCCTGGTTGTTGCCACCAGTGTGTCTTCCCTCCTGTCCCCAGACACTTACCCCCTTTGCCTGCTTGCCCTATGAAGACTGATCTTGCACAGAGGTCATGCTCCCGCAGGCAGGTCTCCCATTGTCCTCCGTGTGAATTTCTTTTTCTTTTTCTTTTTTTTAAAGATTTTATTTATTTATTTGACAGAGAGAGGGAACACAAGCAAGGGGAGTGGGAGAGGGAGAAGCAGGCTTCCCGCTGAGCAGGGAGCCCGATGCGGGGCTCGATCCGAGGACCCTGGGATCATGACCTGAGCCGAAGGCAGACGCTTAATGACTGAGCCACCCAGGCACCCCCTCCACATGAATTTCAAACTCCTCTTGCATTCTAGGCTTTTCGGGGTTGGTTTCAACATGCCTGTCTTGCCCCTCCATTCACCAGGGCCCAATTCTCTGGTCCCTTCACTGTCTTTGGCTCCCACCGTGTGGTCTTTCCCTTCCTTCCCCCCTTTTCCCTTCATGCTGTCTCCAAACCTAACCCTCTCTCCAAGCTTCTCTTGAGAGTCACTTCGTGCTGCTGCCCTCCCAGCCTGCACCAGCCAGCAGTGGTCTCCCCCACGACACAAGAGCTCACATAGTCAGCGTTCTGTAAAGTAGCGTCTGATTCTTACGTGGTTTTAGCTGAGTCATTGCTGTTAGTATGCATCCCTCCAGCTGACCCCATTAACTCACGAAGGAAGGAGGAGGAGTTGCTTCTTCCTCTCATATCATATGGATTTCAGCACACAGTAGGGCTTCAATAAATATCTACTGATTTTATTAAACCGCAGCAGTCTTGAGATATCCCTGATGTTATGGAAGCTCTTCCCTCATGTTGAAGAGAATGGAGGCACTTTTGGGGGTTGGGCAGCGTGGGCGAGAGCCCTGGACTGAGGTCGGTTGCCAGCAGATTTCCCTGAGATGTGCACATCTCTCCCAACTCAAGAAGACCCTATTGGGATGTCTGAAGCATTAATTGTGTGGGTGTGGCCCATCTTGCAGGGATTTGAAACTGGACAACATCCTTCTGGATGCAGAAGGTCACTGCAAGCTGGCCGACTTCGGGATGTGCAAGGAAGGGATTCTGAACGGTGTCACAACCACCACATTCTGTGGAACTCCTGACTACATTGCACCCGAGGTAAGATGGTGCGCAGAGGGCCACATTCTTCTGCCAGGGCTTAGGCGGGCGCCGTTCCCTTGCAATGAGGTCACCTAGTGGTGCTGGGGGAAAGCACTAGAAAACCAGGAGAGATTCTAAGGGAGGAGGGAGAAGAGGAAGGGTAGAAGGCTCACTGATTTCTCCATAAGGAAGTGGTGGTGATGGAGGAGATAACGGGCCAACTGTGAGCAACAGGCCATTCCCCACACCAGGACAGAGACTCGCTGGGCCTTACCCTTCCATCTCAGTCCAGAACTACCAATGGACTGGGACCAGGAGGACTTTGTAGACTTGTATCATTATCTTCACTTCTTAATAACCAGAATAAAGGAGCGCCATCGATAAAGGAAGAAATTAGCTTTATTAGCTGTAATGTACCTACAGTAAAGCCAGGAATTATTTGCCATTTCTAGCATAGTGGTGATTCTGCATGGTGGGCCACAGGGTCGAGCAGGAAGAGGAAAGCGTGCCTTGTTATAAATGTAGATCAGAGATGTTCATTGGGAACCCGACTGACGGTCTGCCTTTCGTGAAGTTGTTTGGATGTTTTGTTCATCATAAAGTGCTTATTGACCTTGAGTTTCTCAAGTCAGTCTTGCCTAGGCTGAGAGATACCTTGTGTGATATGATTCAGATGTCATAGATGCTGAATAAAAATGGCCTTGAGGGTTCTGACCATGTAAGATGGGAAGGAGATACCAACGCCCCCGTAAGCACTGCCCATGGGGCGTAGGTGTTCGTTAGCGCATTCCGATTGCGTTTCCTTTCAGTTGGCATTGTTTGAGCACCTGCCAGACACAAAGCAATGTGGGGATGAAGAACTGACTAAGCACTCCTCACTCTCCTAAAAGAGCTTCTGGTGTAGAGGCAGTGGACTCTAAGTAAACAGCTAATTAAGCAGAATAAATAGATATAAAAGACAAGATGGTATCCTCAGGGATAAGGGAAGTCTTCTTGGAACACCCGGTAGATGAACTGAGTTGTCGAGAATCAGCAGGATTTCCTTTGGTGGTAGGTGTGGGAAGCATTCCTGAAAACAACCAGGGGATTGGGGTGGGGGGCAGGGCAGCACAGGAGGTTCAGTATTCCTGGCTCTGAATCCTTTAGGGCAGGGGCTGTGTCTTTTCTGAGTACTCCCAGGATCCCGCACACAGATCAGGCTCTTAGTAATGGTTTTTTGAATGAACAAATGAATTTGAACTTGTGACACTCAGTGTGAGCAAAGACGAACGGATGAGAATATCCTTGGCCTTCATTCAGGGAAGGAAAATAGTATAGGTAGAACAGAGGGGTTCTTAATGCTCATAGTAATGAATAAAATTAGGAAAGAGGACCAAGGGAAGTGGCCTTTATCCTAGAGGATCTGTAGACCCACTGAGAGTTTTCCGGTGGACAGTGTCCGGGTCTCTCAGACCTGTCCCAGAAAGAAGACAGACAACAGCAATCTTGTGCAGAAGGCAGAGAGTGCGGGAAGGACAGTTAAGAGACTTTTCACAGACCAGACAAGACATGGGGGGCCCGAGGAGAGGCGTGAGGATGGTAAGTATAGTTGAGCTCCCTTTAGAACCTTTACCTTCTAAGAGATCTGAAAGCAGAGATTTCAATCAGTCTTCCTTAGCAGGAACACTAGGAATTTAATCTTCAAGGAGAAATCGGTAAAAGCGAGGGCCCTCAGTTGGGACCTGCTTTTTTACCGTCTTCCTCATTCATTCCTTCTCAACAGAATGCCTGGTTCCAGTCCTCTGTAAGGAGGAGTCAAAGGGTTAACAGGACAGCAGAGTAGTTAAGGACCCAGCCCAAGGCAAACAGTTACTTTATGATGAACAAAACATCCACACAGCTTTCATGACAGGCAGTCCATTGACGCGAGTCACAATGAACAGTGCTGATCTCTCTGTTTATAATGAGGCACAGACACTCTTCCTTCCCATTCCTTCCTTGTGCCCACAATGCAGAATCACCACTACATGCGAAATGGCGAGAAATCCTGGTCTTACTGTAGGCGAATTACAGTTATAAAGCTATTGCTACTTTTATCAAGGGCTATTGGGGAGATAAGATAAAATTATGCCTCCGAAGCATTTAGCACAGTGCCTGGCCCACAGCGAGCACTGGGTCGTCATCATCACTGTTGCCGGCTTGTCTGGAGGGGGGGTGGGGGTGGGAAAGGCACAGTCCTGAGAGTTGAGATTCTAGGCTAGACTGGACCACTGATGCCCCCATGTGACCTTGACCAAGTCACAGAAGTGTTTTAGACCCTCAGCTTCCTCATCTGTCAAATGGGAAGAGCACTTCATGCCCTACCTACCTCATCAAGCTGTTTTGAGAGTCTAATGAGATTAGAGCATGGAAATGCTTGAGAAACCATAAGCCTCTATTCAGATAGGAAGGGCTGTGAGGCCCCTGGTTAACCCTGAAGCCACAGACACCTAATGAGGTCCTAGCTCTTCCCCAACACTTCTCGTCCCACCATGCACCCTGGGCTAGCCCCCGCTGCACCCTTTCTCCTTTCCACATGCCCAGCGCCTGCTCCCCAGGAAATGGCAGCCAGCCCTGGGTATGACTGGCACCACTGGGCCTGATCCTTGCCCTTCTACCTCAGCTCTGAGCCACTCGAGGGGTTAGCCACCGCACCCGTGCCCTCCCATGGCATGTGAAGCCTTGCCCTTCTCACTGCTCCGTTGCTGACAGGCCGGTTAAGAAGCAGAAAATTAGGGCCCAGCCCCAAAGGAATTTTATGAAAGAGGCCGCCCAAAATGGGAAGGCTCTGGAGTGGGCCTGGGGAAGGGTGGGCAGGGCCGCTCTGTGGTTTCTGCAGAGCCATCCTGTCTGAGCACACATAGGCCACCTGGAGGTCACCTCCCCACCATCCTGTGGAGGCACAGGACCCAGATCTGCCACCTCCTGGAGGCTGGAGGGTGGCCACCCCAGCATTCCTAGCCGTCTGAACCCAGAGAGAAGGGTGTGCACCCAGCGAGACACACACGGTGGGCACACATGGCCACCAGTCTCCCAAGTGCTGGAATTGGCCTGGTCACAGTGGAGGGCTCAGAAGCATGCTAGAGCCCCTACCCTTGCTGGCTTAGAGATGCCCAGGGGAAACAACTGACCATGAAAAAATAACTAAAATCACGGTTTATATGGAAAGTGCCTGCAGTTCTTAGGGACAGGAAAGGGTCTTAGGATCTGTCAGAAGAGACGAGAAAAGCTGGGGAAATTTGGGAAAGCTTTCTGGAGGAGATGCATGATAACCATGCCCTTGAAACCAGCAGTGCCATGGTGAGCCGGGTGGGGCGCTAGATCTTTCATGATTGAAGGAGCCACTGACTTTGGCTTTGACTTTGGAACTGAGCAGCATTTACTGGCTTCTCAGGACAGCAGAGCCTGTAGCTCTGACCTTTCAGGTACCATGTGTGGACCACTGGGCTAAGAGACCAAAGATTCTCACCAGACAGATTGCCAGCCCCAAATAACTCAAAGTTGGCTGTGTTTGCTTACGTTTCTTTTCATTCTAAATTCAAAGGATTCCTAAAACATGCGTGTTTTTACTGTTTTCAAAATAATTCCACCTAAGTCTTTTTTTTTTTTTTAAGGATTTTATTTATTTACTTGAGAGAGAGAGAGAGAAAATGAGCAGGCAGAGGGACAAGCAGACTCCCCGCTGAGCAGGGAGCCCGATTCGGGGCTCAATTCCAGGACCCTGGGATCATGACCTGGGCTGAAGGCAGATGCTTAACCAACTGAGCCACCCAGGCACCCTCTACCTAAGTCTTTTTACTTAATCCCAGGCAGCCTGTAGTCTGTGGTCTCTAGAATGGTGTTTTGAGGAGACCAGCAAAAGCCCCAGCACTCCCATTCAGCCTTCTCTTCCCTGGCTATCCTGAAATCTGAGAACTGCGCTGGAGCCTCCAGGTTCCAAACAGGTTACCTGAGAAGTTACCTGCCTGGGGTGTCCCACAAGCTGAAGTCACTGGGCATGGCCTTTTGCCATTTGGGGTAAAGTTCTGGATGGACACCCCTTTACATGCACCCCAGCCATGCTGGTCCTCTATCACCTTCACTTTTTGGAATTCTTCATAGAATTACAGAGCTGAGAGTAACCGGAGAGGCCATCTCATCTGTGTGTTTGTGTGCAGCACCATGCCTAATCTGGCTCTGACTAAAGGAGAAAATAATTATGGGATGGGGATCTCACTTCACAAACCCTTCCTTAGCAGTGGGGCCAGCTCAGCATTTATTTCTACTCTGAGCCAAACATATATCCTTGACCTGCTGCATGCTCTCTAGACGTGGAGACCAAACCTAACAGAAGAAAACTTGGATTTCATACCAACTTGCGATTATATAGAGTTTTGTAGTTTGCAACATGCTTTCAAAATCTTCCACGTTAGCTAATCTTAGGAGGCTAAACTGAGAATCTGAGCTTCATGTGATGAGGAAGTCAAGTGAATGGCTCAAGATCACCCAGAAAAACATAGCCCCAAACTTGGGATGGAATAGAAACACCCTGGTCAGTCTTCTGTCTCAGCCACTGTAACACATGGCCAGGGCTCCAGAAAAAATAGGATTGGGGGCCATTACTGGCTTTTCAGAAGGTTCTGCAGCTTCTTTAGGTAGCATTCCTCCCAGACATTGAAATTAGGACTCAGTTCGTAAAACTGCGGTCCCCGCACATCATTGTGCAGGAAGCTGATGGCAACAGAGTATCCTGCAGCCGTGTGCCGCACATGCATTTAGCATAAATGAATTTGACTTCTCCTTCGGTGAGAAGAAAAGAAGCAAGAGAGACTGAGAGTGTAGGTAAGAAAAGTGACCCGTGACAAAGACAAAGCACACTGGATAGTCAAGGAGATGACTTGACTGGGGCTATCGCACTAGGGAGAAGGTTCTGCTCAAGAGTGAGGAATGCCGCAGAAAAAATGAAGGGGCCTGAGCCTTATGGAGGCAGGTACACAAGGGATTCATCAACGAGTTTTGTGGGAGTCGTGAGGAACATTGGAGGTGGGTCTTTTCCTGGAATATCCAAAAGCATAGGCATCCTTTGTGGTTAGAACACAAAAGGAGATTTATTAACTATAGTTTCTTTTCCAAAAACATAGGGCTCAGGCAAATTCAACATTGTCACAATTTAAAGAAGACTGAGATTCTGCTCACCTTCCCACTCAGTGTGAGATGGTCCTCGTTTGCTCTCAGTCACTTACAGCTTGCTCGTGTCTCTCTTAGCCTGCGTCTTGCTCCTCTGACCCTGATTTTCGTGTCAAAAACACGCAGTATTTTTCTATGGTCCTAAGTGCAAGTCAGGAACTTCATCTGCTGAAACAAAGAGACAGCGATTTATTCCCACGGGAGGACAGACTGTGGGTGTTGACTTTGGACAGTTTTTAGTTAGGCCCCAGCATAGTGCCTCCCAAACTCGGTTTTCCCTCAATTTGCTGATTTCCGAACCTCAGTTATATGAGCCAGGGCTCCGCTGTGCCGAGGAGCAAGCTGGAAATGAAGATGCAGTTCCCACAGCACAGGGAGGCTGTGGGCAGGCGTCCGTGGCGGTCCCTGACCTTGCCCGCTTCCGCAACAGATCCTGCAGGAGTTGGAGTATGGCCCCTCCGTGGACTGGTGGGCCCTGGGGGTGCTGATGTACGAGATGATGGCTGGGCAGCCTCCCTTCGAGGCCGACAATGAGGACGACCTGTTCGAGTCCATCCTCCACGATGACGTCCTCTACCCGGTCTGGCTCAGCAAGGAGGCCGTCAGCATCCTGAAAGCTGTGAGTCCTTGCCCTCCCCCATGCCGCTGCTCCCCTGACCTCTCGCCCTCTTCGCCCTCTTCGCCCTCTGTCCCTGTCATCCCTTCCTGGTTCCTGAGGACTCCTCTCTCCCTTCCTCCCCTCCTCTCTGCCGTCCCACTTCTGCTGCCGAATGAGAGGCCTTGCAGGCTGTCACAGCGGGGAGTTGAGGCACAAATTGCTTTCTGCGGGACTGGGACACGTTTGTGTCTCCTGAGAGGGAGCTCTGCGCGTGTCTGCATGCTCCTGAGTTCCACAGGGAACACAGTCAACCCAGACTGTGCCGGCGTCATTTCTGCCACATGTACGCCGGGCCTTGGACCCTGCCTCCTCCCCTGCCACCCACGCCTATCTCCTTCCACTGGAGCCTGTGATGGGCAGGAGGGAGGTGGTCACTGCGCACCTGTGTCCATGACAGCATCTCTGTGGCTGAAGAGCTGATGAGAAAAGAAGTGCCCGCTCAAAACCTGTGCAGCCGTGCTGGATTCAGACACGATAGAGAGATGGTCCCCAGCCCTGCAGATAATCCCGCACATATGAGATGCTTAGCACTTGCCCAGCACGGCTGTTTCTGCGACATAAGCCACTCAGATGAGGGCAAGTAAGTGAAGTTTCCTGTCCGCCTTGGAAAGCTGTGGAAGGCGGGGTGCAGGGAAGGTAAGCAGAGCAGTTGACCTGCTGGGTTGAGGCGGGACCGAGGTGACAGCCTAAGAACTTTGACTTCCAGTCCTGGCTTCTGTCGCCCATTAGAGTGCGGCAGAGTTCAGTACCTGGCACATCACATTCACCAGGTTTTCTGTATCCAAGTACCTTCTCAACTGCGATTTACTTGTTCCCTTCAGTCAACTACCGATATTTACCTAATTCTAGGTTTTTTACCAAGAAATTTTATATCACTGTCATAAACAGAAAACCAGTATCATTTACTGTAAATAAGTAACATCGATCATCATAGGAAAATGGCAAAAAGACCTCACATCATTCTGTCGGTGTCTGGGCGCACACGTGCCACATTCTGGAAAGTGCCACATCAGAGCATGCTGTTCTCTCCTGTGGCTCTTGCTTTCTTCCCCTTCCTTCTTTCCCTCACCTCATCCATTTCCCTTTGTCTCCCTCCCCCTCCCCATCAATAATTCAACGACCGGCTGTTTTTTGAGGGTTTCCCATGTGTGGGGCATCACACCTCGTGCCAAGTAAGCATTGGCGAGTATAACAGCCATCGTCCAGCAGGCAAAAATAAATAAAAAAATACATCCACACATAGTCACAGCTGAGAAGCAAATAGAGAATGTATATTCACTCATCCCGTGCAAAGCAGTGAGCATCAAGTATGCACGAGGTGCTGTGTCAGGTGCCGGCTAAGGAGAAACCCGCAGGCAGCACCCGAAGGGGCCAGAACACCAGCGCAGCAGAGCTGCTCGCTTGCCCGGGGCCCTGAACGCCAGCCCCACAAACCGATGAGCCCCCTGCCAGCACCCCAGCGAGGCCCTTTCATTTTTGGATGACCCAGAGCAGTGTTTCTCAACAAGGTGTGATTTTTTGCCCTCCCACCCCTGCCCCAGGAGATATTTGGCAATGTCTGGAGATGCTTTCGCCATCACAACTGGGAGGGGGGCTGCTGCTGGCATCTAGTGGGTGGAGCCCAGGGACATTGCTAAACATCCTACAATGCCCAGGACAATTCCCACAACAAAGTATCCAGTGCAAAATGTCATTAGCACAGAGGTTGAGAAACTTCGACCTACAGAGATTCAGAAGCTAGAGATCATGCCTGTGTCGGCTGGTTGGTGAGGGCACAGTCTCTGGGAGAAGGCATCTTCCCTGCGAGAAGAGCTTCTGACTCAGGAGCAGCTTCCTGAGATGTTAAAACTTGTATGTTTATCAGTAGCCCTGATACTTCCTCTCCCAGAAGTGGAAGGGCAGGAAGAGCTAAGGAAGTAAGGAAGAGTCTTTACTCCCTTGGCCTTGGAACACTTTACTTCCTCACATTGTCCCTTGATTCTCGGGCCAGGCCAGGTTTTCCATGACTCTGGCCACTGAGCTGTGTCTCTGAGGGCTGCTACCTACATGAAAGTGGTGCAGAACTCTGCACAACCACGAAAGTGGCACAGAACCCTAGAGAAGATCATTTACATCATAGAGTTATGCAGTGCCCAACCTGTGCAACAGTAAGTGCTGGTCTTAGTGCCTTCCTTCCTCAGCACTGTGCTCTGAGGCCCAGCATTCAGCCCCGCACTGAGTCATTTAAATGTTCTGGGTGCGCAATAGAAGCCAGGCACTGAACCAGGTACTGAGAAGATAGGACTGATTCCTATATCCGAGAGCTCACAAGGGAAAGAGAAGTTTAGGCAAATTATAATTTAAATAAACAAGAACCATGAGGTCCCAGGTACCTACACAGCAGAGAACCTGGGGAGGCTTCACAGAGGAGGCAGCATTTTGACTGGTTCTTAGAGGGTACGTAGGGACTGGACAGGGGCATTCAGCCAGGGGAATAAAGGATACTAAAGGCCAGCCAAGGTAGACTGGGTTCAGACTGAGAAGTTTCTGTGTGCCAAAGTCTATGGACTTTATCCTGCGGGCAGTAGGAATCAAGAGTGTTGAAGCAGGGTAGCCTCTGCTGACTTAGATTTACGAAGGTGAAGTGTGCGTTGGTACCATTCTACCTCGGATCTGCCCACCACCCCTTCACTCTCTTACCTGTCGCTCTCCCAGCAGTGTGTCCACGTGCTTTGGCTTCAGGAGCACCAGGCAAGTGTCAGTAGGAGACGCTCCCTGCCCAAGAAAATCTCCCTTGCTAATGAAGCCTGAAAGTGTCAGTATAGAGTTCTTCCTTTGGATTATGGTTGGTCCTCTTAAATTCCTTCATTTAAATACAGACGCTCAGCCTTCACCCTGTGAAATGTAACTCTCGTCTCTAGCACGAACGCGCGCGCGCGCGCGCACACACACACACACCCCTGCCTCTATTTTGGGTGGCTATCAGAAATATTTCCACCTATCAGTGGATTTTTTTTTTCAAGGTTATTTGGTACACATCTACTCAGATTAGTTGCCATCAGAACTGACTCACTTAATAGGAATAAGCTCATCTAGGTGTGTGGGGAAATATGAGGGCTACGGATAAAAATACAGATTTTTACATCTCAGGAAGCTGCCCCCAAGCCAGAGGTTCTTCTCACAAGACGTCAGCCAACAAATATAAAACGTATCAATGTGGTTTTTACAGACAAACATTGAGAAACCATAAGCTTTTCCTTTTCTTGTTTTTTTTTTTTTATCAGTTGATCTACATGGGTATCGTATGCTAGAGATTACAAATTCAAATTTAAAAAAAAAAAAAAAGAGGGCCCCGGGGCCAGGAAAAGGAGAAGTGCAGGAGGTGCCTTTGATAATTTACCTTAGCATGAATATCTGTTCCTCTTTCCTTCCCTCAGCAAGGACCTCAGTGTAAATGAATTTATCAGACCCTAGTCTCTCTGATGAGAACACTCGAGAATCTGAAGAGAATCAGGGAGTTAGTAACAGCCCAAGCTCCTACTCCCAGCATGGTACTTTGTTGGCTGTTTGACCTTGGCCGAGTTAATTAACCTCTCTGTGCCTCAACTACCTCACTTACAAAATAGGGACAATAATAGACCTCAGAGGCTCGCATTTGGATGAAATGAGTTAATGTTTGCTATGTTTAGAATGGTGCTGACACATAGTAAGTTCTAGACAAGATTAAAAGAGGACCCTGGGGGGCAGACCCCCCAGAAGTGCAGGAAACAGGCTTGGGAGAGGGTGCTGAAGACCTTGCCCTGGCTGGCTTCCATCTTTCCCTCGAAGCCTGTCCCTGCCAGGTCTTTGTCACTAATTCCGTCCTGTCCTCCTTCCCACAGTTCATGACCAAGAACCCGCACAAGCGCCTGGGCTGTGTGGCGGCCCAGAACGGTGAGGACGCCATCAAGCAGCACCCGTTCTTCAAGGAGATCGACTGGGTACTCCTGGAGCAGAAGAAGATCAAGCCGCCCTTCAAACCTCGAATTGTAAGTAGGGCCCGGAGCTCATTCCACACTGTGGGTCGGGCCTGGGCGCGTAGACAGAGTGGTCTGGGGCACTCTCACAGCCCAAATGACAAGGGCAGGTGGTAGCCAGCTCCCCCCGCCCCCCGCCCACCGCCGAAAGAGCCTTTCAAGGCCCTAAGAGTTTACTGTAAAAAATACGTAACCTAGAGCCGTATCCAAGATGGTGGTTTACATGGGACACAGAAGAAGACTTTTTGATTTTAACAGAGATCCATCTGGCTTTCACAAATGCTACATTCTGCATATGGTAGAGATACACGGTCTCTTTATAAATGAACAGGTCTGCTTTATAACTGAGTCAACTTAAAGAAACCCACTCAGTAAGAGCCACAGTCAGAGTCAGGATGTGGCCCTAGCACAGAGTGCGAAGGTAAGGCCCGGGGCCCAACACCCGGGGAGGGCCGTGCTGCACCGAGCCTGGTGGCCGAGCCTGTGAGAGGCGGTTTGTGGAGAGCTCCCACACCTGCTCGGCTGCGCCGTCCCTGCCGAGCCCTCTCCAGCCCCAGCCCACACCTCCGTGCAGCTTCTCAGCCCCGTGGGGGTGATGCCTGTCCCCGGGGACTGCAGTAAAGTGTTGTTGAAGCTCTGCGGCTGGAAAGAGGAATCAGAGGGCAGAGGCCATGTGCTGGCCATGACCTCCTGCTGGAGGCCAGAGGGTTGGCAGTGCCGTCCTTCAAGTGTGTGTGCCTGCCTGTTCAGGGGGCGTATCTTAAGTCTGTTGGCATGTCGCCCGATGAGGCAATCATCCAGACTGAAAATTGGGGCGCCAGCTGGGCTAGTCCACTGGGAGCACAGGGAATATGTAACATGAGGAAATTACAGGGCAGGAGCCCCAGAGCGGTGGGGCTGGGGTCCTGGGCGGGAAAAAACCCGAAGTCATCCAGTCAACCCTCAGCCACCCCACATTCTGTCAGGCGGTCCTCCCTCACTTCCAAGTACAGGAAAGACCCTCCCCTACTTTGTGAATCATCCATGAGGAATTCCATTCTATTCCAGGAGGTTTTCTGGGGAGCGATTACGGATAGTGCTGGGATTCTCAGAAATGTCCCAAGGAGGAGGCAACTCTCAGCTGAAGGCGTGGTGCACACCTCGGCCAGATTAGAACATGGAAGGTTGACTGGCCCTGGATGCTTGGTCGGGTCACCGTTCCTCATTTGCTTCCTCCTTCGGTTTTGATGAGTTTTGCTGGCTGGCACACAGCTTGGCACAGGCTAGATTTAGGTTCACCTTCTCTCTTTGGTAACATCACCTCCGCCCCTGCCCGTCTGTCTCCCCCTCGGCTCTGGGGCCTGCTGCGGCTCTGGGCAGGGCGCACTGCACATGACGGCCTGCTCCAAGGCTGCCCCCACCCCTTCACCCGGAGGGTCTCTGTGAGTAGTCTTCAAGGACAAGTTTAACCGTGTCCTGGAAAAAGTGAGGCGAAGTAGGAAACCAGAGGTCAGGTGGAGAAGGAGGGGAAAACTAAAGACTCAGATATGAGGGTCCAATGTTAGTGTGGGTTTAGTCTAAGGTAATTAACCCAAAGCAAAGTGGGAAGTAGGACTAAGTAGCAAATCCAGGCCCGACCAATGGGACCAATCAGCCAGTGGAGGTCTGCAAAATGACTTACATGACTCAAAGCTAGGCTTGCAGAGGGCTGGGCTGGACTAGAGGGGCAGCCCCTCCTGGGGGCATGGGGCCAGAGGACAGGGCAAGCCTGGGGGTGTGAAGGGGGGAGAGTGGGTCTGGGGTGTGCTGAGAAGCCACAGGGAAGCAGGGAGTTAGAGAAGATCTTGACAATAAAAGGCCCAAAGAAGTTTTAAAGTATGGATTCATGGAGAAGAGTCTCTCTTTGGGGTAAACAGATGGCAGAACAATACTCAAATCCAGCAGAGGAGAGTGCTCTGAGATTTCAGGGGCCCCGTGAAGCTCCTGTCTCTAGAAGCCCTTCCCCAAGGCCTAGCAATACCAGGGATTCCTCACCGGGCTGCCATGCTATGTCTGAACTCTGAGCCAATGAAAGGGCAAACCTAAGAGAAGTGACCTTTTGAGCTGTAGCTGGCTTCCCCAGAGTGAGAGAAGGGCCTGCGGGATGGAGAAGGAGCCAGACATGGAGGAAGGGAGGTTTCTGTGGGCCTGCGGGATGGAGAAGGAGCCAGACATGGAGGAAGGGAGGAAAGAGAAAAGAAAGACTCAGGAAGCCAACCCGTGACCCAATCCATTGGTGGGCAGTGGGCAGGCCTCAGCCGGCTGGGACAGACAGGGATGGCTAGCTGGGAGTGCAGGTGCTCCTGTGGACCAGGGTGGGTGCCCGGGGAACCAGCAGTAGAAGTACATCCCTGCATGAGGGGGTCAAACTCACCTGGGGGCCAGGTGGGACTCCATCTCCACCCAGAGTCACAAGGGACCCATGCTTCCCTCCCTTGGGCCTCTTGCAAGCCCCCAGCCTGGAACCAGAGGGCAGGACTCTGCTTGCTTGCTTTGCTCAGGGGCTCTAGGCTTCCTGGGGTGTACCCATCCCCTGGGAGGATGGCAAAGAGTAAGGACAGGGGCCATCCAGGAGCTCCCAACGATGTCCACCTGAATCCGCATTCCCAAAGACTGATTTCATCCTTGCTTCACACATCACCTTCTGTGCATGTTCCTACTCGACCCCACAGACCTCCAGAGTTATCCTGGACACTGTTGGGGGTCGGGGGAAGGGCATTTATCCGGCTGGTTTGAATTCCATTTGGAAGAGAGAGTTGGAACATCTGAAGGAAGGATAAGAAGGGAAACTTGCATCTTGCAAGAGATGTTTCTAGGCACATTTCGAGCCAAATACTGTTGATCCTTACAGAGTTCTCAGCTACAGGTCTTTAAAGTTGTGTTCAAGTTATTTAAGTGTCTGACCGCATTTATATCCTAGAGATTTCTCTCTGGAGAAGTATCAAAATGGGAAAGAAAAGACCAGTCTACATCTCATTAGCAGGTGGGAAAGATGTCCCGAGTCTGTCCCTAAGTTGAAAGCTCTTTTCTGAAGAATGTTGATGGTACCACCTTGCATCCTCCGTGGGCTTGTATACGGCAGAAATGAATTTTAAGTTGAATTAAAGCCCACCACAGTGAAGAACATACTGAAAGCCTCACAGGACCCCTGTGGAACTCACGCAAGGTTTTTATAAACCACCACCCACCTCTTACTAAATCAGGATTAACCCTGGGGTACAAGTACCCACTGTCTCGGATACCAGCAGTGGGGATGGCTACACTTCATACACAGGGCCAGGTACCCACAGGCAGAACAGGTACAACCCATGAGAGGTCACTGGAGAGACACAGGGGGCTAAAGTATGTCCCCCAGAATTTGTCCCCTGTTTACAGGGCAAGGGTTCCATCACAAGACAGGCTGTCCTTGGGCTGAAGGTATCCCATAGTTTTAGGGAACATCAGATGCCTTTTGAGGTGAGCTGGGAAGGAAAGGTTTTGACAGAGGGAGGAAGGAAAGCGGGTTTGGAGCCTGGCATTGGGAAGATGTGGACAGGATAGTGGGTTGTAAGCCACCAGGGATAGGGGGAGGTTCTTGGATCTTAGGGACAGACTCCTTGAGAAAGGAGAGGACAAGTATGTGAGCAACATCACCAGCCTTGCGATTTGGAGGTGGGCTCAAGAAGACATGGGGCGTGTGCTTTAGAAGGCAGTGGAACCAGATGCACAGACCACCCCCGCCCCCCGCCCCCAGTCTCATCGTGCTAAAAATCCCCAGGGCATTCAGTCAAAGACCTGGGGCCCTGAGGGAACTCTGGGGCTCCTTCATCTTGGGCTCGCTCCATTTGCTCCCTACCTGTGTCCTGTTGACATCACACCAAAATGCCACCCCCCCCCCCCCCCGAGAAAACAGCTGGAGAGCGACGACCCCGCTGAATTAGCTGGACATACCGAATCTAAGGACTTAGGCAGGGTCCTGCCTGTCTGATTCAGGAGGGAATTGGTTTTGTCTGGTGGGAGGTGCTGGAGGTGAGGCTGGGCGAAGTCATGTCATCCAGTCCAGGCTTAAGAAGAGCCAAGACATAGTGCTATAGTTTCTGGAGCTCCTGACTCTTCCCAGTCCTGCGGCACGGTTGGAGCTCCTCCACAGCGGAGCCTGCGGTGGGAAAGCAAGCCCATCTGCATGCTGCCCAGGCTGGCTCAGCTGAAGCCTGGGGTGCCTCGATCACCCCCACAGGGGCTGATGATACGGCAAGTTCCCGGGCCTGGTTTCCATCTTCTCTGTAGGAAGCCTCGCCCCTCCGAAGATCTGACCAGCAAGATTGTCCAGATTTGTAGTTGGCCTCTGGCTTCTGGCCTCTGGTCCAGTTCCCTGGTGTACCTTGAGTGGCTGCTCTTCCCTCCAGGCCTTTACCTTCTTGAGATGTTTGCTAGGCTGAGATTTCTGCTCCCTGGCGCCTGAGCCTCCCTGACTAACCCCTGCCCTGCCTCACCAGCTGTCAGTCCGACGGGGTGGCCCGCCTTTGCGTTTACGCCCCCTTTGCAGTCACCCCCACTGCAGGACATTTTGCAGTTGCCCCTGCTTCAGTGGGGAGATTTCCTCTCATTCATCCCGCCAGCATTCTTGTATACTCTCCCTCCTTCCCTTTCCCTTTTATATTCCTCCTGTCGGCCCCCTTGCCACCCACGGATTCCGACTTTGCACAAGCGATGTGCCATCAACGCCAGACCAAAGACTTTGTGCCATCGTGTACTCACCTGCATCTGGAGGTGGCCCGCGTCAGAGCAGGGGCACACAGGGTGGGTGGCAGGCCCCCCACCCCACCCCCGGCAGTGGGCAGGTGGGGGAACCGAGAAGCCAGTGAGGCGGGAGCCCAGACCTCTGGTGCTGGGGAAAATCTCCCAGCGTAGAATCCGTCTGCGCGTCCCACTGGGGATTCCGTTCCGAGGTGGCGGCATCACCCAGGAGCCCGTAAATGTAGCACGGTCTGCTTTTGCGTTCCTAGTGGGCTCGCCGCCTCGGGGGGCTGTAGCGGGCAGAAGTGATGTGTTTGGTGTGCTCGGACAGCAGCATCTGACCGTGCGGGTCTTGGAGGCACTCCGGGCTCCGGGCTTCTCTCCCGCGTGTCCCTCCTTTGCCCAAAAAGCACTGGGCTCTGAGACGATGGCTGCCAGGGCTCCGGTACTGGCATCGGGGGAAGCCAGCAGAGGGGGGAGAGCTCTGCCTCCCCAGAAACCTAGCTCTCCTCAGTGAAAGCCAAGGGCAATGAAGGAAATGCCGGCCAAGTAAACTTCTCTTTGTGTACGTGTTCTCTCTTTTCAAGTTTGCTTCAGTGTGAATGCCCCTCTTTAAGGTAAGGCCTCCAGAATGGGGAGTCTGTCCAGGTAGGTGAGCCCTCAGGCCCGCTGACATGGAGGCCCTTCCAACCTCATGATCCGTTTCCATCCAGCCATCCACACTGCATGGCGGGACCCTCAAGGGAGGCCCTTCCTGCATGCTCCTGCATGAGCGGGCTGTGCTGAGAGAAAACTGGGAAGTGGGCTTGAGACCCTCACAACCTCACCGACTTCACAACCTGAGGGAGGAGCCCTGCCCTAAAGCTAGCCCCCCTGCACGAGGACCACCTGATAGTGTGCGCCAGGAAGACCGTTAAAGGCTGTCCTCCTCCACCTGGCAGAACAGGAACGGGGCCCGGCCAGTTCCTACAGACGTTAGTTAGGACAGTCCCCTGGACTGTGTCCGTGCCAGAGTGAGAGCTCGGAGCCTCCAAGAGGCTGCAAGGTCCCACAAAGAGCCAGGACACTGGTCCGGGCCCGGTGGGCATGGGAAATGTCCAGGAACCTGTTTCTGGCTGTTTGCCAGGTAGTGACACAGCACAGCGGACCAGTGCCGGCTCTGAGCACAGGGAGGCTTGCGTTGGAATAAAAGTGCTGTCACAGAGAGCCATGGAAGCCTGGGAACTCACTTCCCCCAGACCTCTGGCCTCCTTGAGCCCCACCTCCTTATCCGTAACATGGGGATTAAAAATAGCCATTCATAAAATTATTCACAGGATTAGACAAAGCTGTGGCTCTCTAGGAGTTTTAGTTCCTCTCTCCATTCACACCGCCCCCCCCAAGCCTGATAAAGCCCCTCCTCCCTCTCATCCCAAGATGAGGAACCAAGAGCTAAGGAAGGCAGGAGGCCGTGCGGTGGTGGAGGCCAGGCTGCGGAATCCGGTGTAGCCAGGTCCCCATTAGGGCTGCAGGATCTTAGGAGAGTCGTCTCATCTCTCCGAGCCTCAGGCTGCCGATCCAGAGCATGGGGATAGTAATACCGACTATGCTGAAGGGCGAGGGGGCGTGCAAAGCAAATTGTGTGAGGCGGGCAGCACAGTCCTTGGGATGTAGCAAGTGCCGGGCCGGTGCTGATGCTGACAGTGCTGGAAACCCTGGGGGTCTCACCAAGGGGGCTGGACCTGGACCTGGACCTGGCACGGTTCCCGGAGAGGCCAGGGGTTCAGGTGAGGGATGACACCGTGTGGTCAGGGACGCTGCCATCGCAGGGCAGAGGGGCATCTGAGGCCTGGCCGAGAAACTTCTGGGGTTTAATTCTGGCTCTGCCCCTGGTCTGGGATGGGCTGGGGGGGGGGGGCGGCACACAGGGAGCCAAGAGACTCACCCCTAGCCATTCTAATGCCCTTTGGGGAACCCCAAATTTCCCCCCAGGGTCTGGCCCCCTTTTATTGTGTGAGCTGGCCAGCGCCTTACCCCTCCTGCCTTCTTTCTTGTTGGGCTTGTTGCTGAGCACAGCCGTGCCGCCCAGCCCTAAAGCCGTGGCAGTCTGTCAGGACCCTGAGACCCCATGGCCGTGGCCCTGTGGGCACGTCAGGCTCCCAAGGATTTCTAAGCTAAACAGCCTCGGCAGGGTGTCTTTAACTCTGCAAGAGGGATCTCTCGGTCTGAGAACTGTGTCTGCAGGAGCATTCCTATGGCTCGACCTACGCATCACATTGGTGCCCCCACCCATCACCCCAGGGGAGGAATTGGAGCCCTGGGCTGGGCTGGGCATGTCTATAAGTTCCCAAGTTTTCATTTATGACTTCACAGCTGTTAGGTTGGGATTTGCCTTCGTGGGTTCATCACACTAGCATATATTGAATTTAATCTCCTCCCCTCTCCACTGGCACGGGAGGAAACACACAACCTACCAGGGAGCATGGGACCTACAGGGCTATGTGTAACTGAAGGGGGGAAGGTTCTCCAGAGGAGCTGGATCTTTGCAGAGAAAGCCAGAAAGCGTTAGGGAGAGACAGCTACCACTGGGGAAGGGATGGGGGCCGGGGGTGGTGGTGGCGGGGAGGGGAAGGCAGGCTTCAAATCCGCGATTTTCAGCAGGAATTTAGCGAGCATGTACTTCGTGCCCTCTGGGAAGCCACAGAGGGGAAGATTGGTTGACATAAGAAGAAAAGAATCCCCTACCATCCCCTTAATGTTACCGTTTGAGGAGTTCGGGCACTAGGAGGAGACTACCAGCATAGTGTCAAATCCAGGACTTGGGGAGGGAGTTTCGGGGTTTGCCTCTTGAGGTTAGAGGACAGGGAGGAGAGGTGGTGTGCAGAAGAGAGGCCTCCGCGGACGGGCCAGCGAGCAGGGCCTCTGTGGGCCTCGCGAGCCCCTTCCCACCTGAGGTCTCGTAGAAGGCAGTGCCCTCCTGCCCCTCTCTTGCAGAGGAGGGTAACGGGGCATCTGGCAGCCTGGAGTGGAGGGGCAGTGGTCAGAGGCTGGAGACTGGGCATCGAAGTAAAAGCGGAAGGAAACTCAAACCTCCCCCGTGGAGGGGCTCAAGGCCTCCAGGCCTCCAGCTAGCATTTGCTCTTTGAAGGGTACAGGCCCCAAGGGAAACCGTGCATGCTGACAGTGTCCCCACCCACACCAGCCTCCGAGGCCAGGACCTTGAATCCCCAGGGGCCCGGCTGGCTCTCCTGGAGAAAAGAAGCTCTTGGGAAAGAGCTCTGCCTCAGGGGGATTGGTGCCCTGTTTACCCCCCACTGTTTGTGGCGGGGGGGGGGGGGGGGACAGGATGGTAATGGAATTGGACTTGGCCTAAACTTGACACGTAAGTGTTATTCTAGGATTCTGGGATTTGACAGACACACATTGGGTACATGGCCCATCATTGTAGTTCCACAATGTACCTCAGTCTTTTCAGAGTGAGGAGGCCTTCAGCACTCAGACCCTGGCTTCTTCCTTCTGGGACCCACTCCACCCCCAAAGGGGGTTTCTTGGAACGTAGAGTTTGAATGTCAGTGGAGTATTTCAGGTGTGTGAGCCCTGCTAGGTGTGGAAGAAGGTCGAGAATGGCCAGGGCAGTGAGATACGATTCTTGCCTGAAGTAGAGAGATGGGAAGATAAGCCTGTGGCGGGGCTTATCATCTGTGATGACTCGGGAAATAAAGCAGACCTTGACTTGGGGCTTCGGCCAGACTCCTCCTCCCCTCCCCGGGCATCTCAGCCGGTGTTTGGAAGCCACAGAACTGGTGGTCCTCCTGGGGAGGCAGGGCAGATTCAGGCTATAGGGCCTGGGCACCTGGGATGTGGGTGTTCCAGTAAATGATTCAGAATACAGTCCCCTTGAAATGTGAGATTCCAGAATTGAGCCCTCACCGTGTACCAGAGGCGATGAGCTAAGAGAAAAATGCTGGACAAGTGCTGGTCCCTGTTGTTCGTATCTGTGAGACTCGGAGCAAGTCACTGAATTTCTCTGCTCCCTTCTGGTAACATGAGGGACTTAGGTAATCCCTAAAATGTCTTCTAGCCCCATGAGGGCAGGGCTTAGAGGTTCTTTGAAATCAACTTTATTGGGGCACCTGGGTGGCTCAGTTGGTTAAGCGACTGCCTTCGGCTCAGGTCATGATCCTGGAGTCCCGGGATCGAGTCCCGCATCGGGCTCCCTGCTCGGCGGGGAGCCTGCTTCTCCCTCTGACCCTCCCCCCTCTCATGTGCTCTCTGTCTCTCTCATTCTCTCTGTTTCACATAAAAAAAAAAAAAAATTTTTACAGAAAAAAAAAAAAAAAAAAAAAGAAATCAACTTTATTATAATAAAATTTACATAGAATAAAATCTGCCCATGTAAAGCGTGCATTTTGATGCGTTTTCACAAATGCGTGAACCCACGTTACCACCAGCACAGTGAATATATAGAACATCACTAGCCCAAACAGTTCCCAGGTGCCCTATGCCCCAGGCAGTCCCTGATCTGCTTTCTGTCACCAGAGAGTAGATTTGTCTCTTCTAGAGTTTCATATATATATATTTGGAGCCATGTAGTGTGGGCTCTTCTGTGTCTGACTTCTCTCACCCAGCATCATGTGTTAGAGATTTGAGAATTGTATTTTTAACTTTTTACCATGGAAAATTTCAGACACGTATAGAAGTAGAGAGAATCCCTATGTGTCCATCCCCCAGTACCGACAATGAGCTACCTCCGGTTAATTTGTTAGGGGAGGGATTTTCATCTGTTCCATGCGCAGCTGGATGCTCAGCATAACTCCTGGCACATAGAAGGTACTAAGTATATATGCGTGGGGTGAGTGAATGAATGAATCCTGTCGATCTACATTGTTTTTCTTTTTTTTTTTTTTTAAAGATTTTATTTATTTATTTGAGAGAGAGAGAGAGCACATGAGAGGGGGGTAGGGTCAGAGGGAGAAGCAGACTCCCTGCTGAGCAGGGAGCCCGATGCGGGACTCGATCCAGGGACTCCAGGATCATGACCTGAGCCGAAGGCAGTTGCTTAACCAACTGAGCCACCCAGGCGCCCTCTACATTGTTTTTCCAGAGAATATTTCTCTCTTAGCTCCATCTCCGAAATCTCTTCTCACCTTTTATGGCCCAAGGTTCTAAGGGCCACACATTTATTGGTATAGTTTCTCATCTACCTCCCTGCCCCCCACATGCAATGGGGCAATAAAAGGCTAGGTAATAGAAGCATTTAATGAATTAAGTTATTCTTATAACAAGAGCTATTCCAGTTCATGCCCGGGAATTTGGGGTGATAAGATCCTGCATTAAGAAACTTGAAATTGTTGAATGGTAAGAGAGGTGGTGACCTCATCTTGACTGGAGAGGCATGTATTAGAGTGTTTACAGTTCCTGTTTCAAAGCCAGCAGGCAGAGCAATAATAAATCCCGGCCAAGAGAACTGATTTCTATCTAGAACATTTTCATAAATTGTGGGGGGGGAGGGGGAGTGGGATAGGTGAGTGGAGGAACAGGGCTTATGCCAGGACCAGGTAGAAAAGCTTCTTTGGGCACCAAAAAGGTATCTCTAGAATTAACTAAACTCAACGGCTGTCAACAATGACCCGGCTTTAAGAAGTAGATGCTACATGCAAAAGGGCCCCACGGTGAGAGGCGGAGTGGGGCCAGCTTTGCCGCCGTGGGCCTGCCCACTTTCAGCTGGAGGCGTGGGTCCTGCTGCTACACATCCCGCTGCGTGGGGCCAGCTCGCTGCAGAGCCCAGCTCGGGCACTCAGGCCTTGGGCGAGCCGCGGCACGCAGGGCGCTGTCTCCTCCTAAGGCTGTTTATTCCTGGATATCCGCACTGGGCTTTCTGTGCGTTGTCAGTCCCTCACACCCCTACTGGGCGCCCCGTGACCCTACTTCAGGATCTCCCCAGCAGTGGGTTGTAAAAAAAAAAAAAATAATGAAGAATAGGCTAAGGGAGGGTGGGGTCGGGTCAGGTCAGGTAGAATAGAACAGAACAGAATAAGAAGATCAGGCTAGAGCACAGAATGCAATGCAGGTAAGTACAGCTTGCTGAACCTTTTCTGGGGCTGGTGGGACGAAGGGATGTGTACTAGGTTATATACAAAATGTATTTCTTGCTGTTGGGCATAATAAAACATTTTGAAGGATTCTGCCCCTCTTCACTCCTAATGTCTAAGAAGTGACCCCAAAAAGCATAGCAGGGATGGTGATCTCATGGACTGTGAGGGATACAGGGAAGAATGCAGGGGTTGGCTGGTTGGTTGGTTGGTTTGTAACACAGCAACAAGACTATTGGTGGAAGCCAGTGAACTGAGTGCCTGTGCCGGGCTCTTGCACAAACACACTGATGCCTCTCAGCAGGAGGCAGGATGGCCCATGTCAGGACATGGGCCTTGAGGCCAGAACACCTGAATTCAGTCCTTGGCTGTGCCTTGGGCAAGCTGTTACACAATCTCTCTAGTGGGGGCCGTGGCAGGGCCCGCTTCCCCCCTGGGGAGCGGTGAGCAGGAATGAATCAGGTGGGTGAAGCACTTAGTGCAGTACCCGGCACCTGGAAGAGCCTCCATCTGTGAGCTTTATGACGTTTCCACATGCAGAAACAGGTGTGCCCAGCACTGTGCGAACTCTGCAAGTACAAGACAGATGCCCAGTGTGTCACTAGTTAGCCCTAGTTCCGAGGAGTCCCAGGAAAGAGGCACGGGGCAGCCTAGGCGTATGAGGGGGACCAGCCTAGGTTGAGAATGATTCCCCAGGAAGGGGTATTTCCTTCCCCCACTGACCCTCTCTTTAGTAGCAGCATGGAGGCCTTGTGGCCTCAGGAATGGTTTCAGAAGTCCTTTACAGCATTTGAGGGGGAAATGGACCCTCCTTTACTCTGATTTCTGATCTGAGAGGTTGGTGGGCTCACCTTCTGAGCAAAGGTATTGTGCCTTGCCATCCTCTGAGGACTCTGCAGGATCCATGTAATTAACCGGAAGCTGGCAAGTCCCAGTCCTGAGCCAGGGACTGCTAGTGGTAGACGATCCTGCCTGCCTCATCGGGGAGCCAAGATTCACAGGGCACTTAGAGGCACCTCCAGGCCATTTATAAACTCCACACCGAATGTCCTCGAGTGCCTGTGTGCCCCACACCGATGATGAGGACTTATCCCTAACCACGTGGCTCAAAATGACTCTTGGCTAAAATGTATACATTATGCATTTGTGACCAAATTTTCGAGTCAAACGGTCACAGCCAAAGGTGTGCATATGTCTGGACCTTGGCAGGCCCAGGAGGGTGGCAGGCTGGGAGGGTTTGAGCAGGTAGAAGCACCCACCCTTCAGAGCTGCACAGAAACGCCTCCTTCCCTAAAAGGAATAAAGAGTTAAAGCTTTGATAAAGATGGCTTCACCTGGTCTTACAAGAACCCTCTGGAAAGAGCCTCAGATACATAGTCTGAGTCCAGGGGACTTCCCCCAATCATTTTCATAGGGTCGCTTCAGCCTTCCTGCCTAGCACTGAATACGCCATTGGGGACGTCCATACTGGGGACCTCCATGGTCCGAGGGACTTAAGCCAAAGGGGACATTTCAGGTCCTGAGCATGCTTCTCAGGGCTTCCTCCTCTATGTGGATTCCCCAGAGTTATCATGCCTTGGAGAGATGCAGGCTTTGTACAATGGGAAACTTTCAAATCTGTGGGTCTTAGCAATCAAGAATCCCAGCCCTTCAACAATCCGATACAGTAAACTCTCTCCAGGAAAATGTTTCCATACGCACAACAGCCTGTACTTGTATTTTGTGAGGTTCACGGAGGCCCTGAAGTCTGTTCCCTCGTGCAGGGCTTGGCGAACTGGCCCACAGGCTAAATCCTGCCCCCTGCCTCTTTCTGTGCAGCCCTTGAACTAAGAATGGTTTTTACATTGTTCTTCGTATGGTTGAAGAAGAAGGTTTCGTGACACACGAACATTATATGAAGTTCAAGTGTCAGTGTGCATACATAAAGTTTTCCTGGAACACAGACGTATTGGTGCAATTCTGTCTTGTCTATAGCTGCTTTTGAGCCACAACCCAGAGTGGAACACTCGTAACAGAGACCCTAGAGCCCACAAAACCTGAATATGTACTATCTGGCCCTTCGGAATAAACTTGCCACTCCTGCCTTAGGAGTAAGAACCCAGGTTAAGAGCCTTGCTTGAAATACTTCACATTTTAAAATAATTGAGCTGTAACTGGATGATGCACATTAAGGAGGGCACGTGATGTAGTTGAGCACTGGGTGTTATATAAGACTAATGAGTCACTGACCTCTACCTCTGAAACCAATAATACATTATATGTTAATTAATTGAATTTAAATTAAAAAAAAAAAATAATCGAGTTGTAGAATTTAGAGGTAGAGCAACTTTGAAAACCACCGTGACAAGTTCCCCCACTTGACTGTGTTAAGCAGAGGACGCCAGGGAGCTGTGTCTTGGGTTCTCCTTTCAAAGTTCTGTGGGTTTCCAGTTGGCACTGCCTTCTAGCTGAACCCAACTTTCAGATAGTTGCTGTGAAGTTTTGTTTAAAAAGCACTATAGCAAGTGTACAAAGTTTGGTAACAACTTCTTTATAGTGGGGATACCCGCCCTTCCCTGTAATGGACCTCCAGAGGGCCAGGTCTGTAGGCCCCTTGTAGACCACTAATTCATAAACACATTGTAGCTGGCCGAACTCCTCAGAGCACTGAAGTATTTTCTGGGTGTGAGGGAGGAGGTTGGTGTTAGCTAGTAAGTGTTTCCAAAGTAACTCTTCAAATGGAATTTGTAAAAATGTGTATTTTTTATAGTCTAGCAAACAATAATGAGGGGACAAGGAGAGAGTGGAAATCGTTGAATTTCATCCAACAGCTGATTTGACAGAACTCAGTTGTGGTGAGTTCGGAATGCCTGGTACTCTGAGGGAGTTGGTCTTTTTTAAAAAATATGTTTGTACAGACCGCCTCAGGAGTAAAGCAGCTTTCCCTCAGAAGTGGTTTAGACAAAAGGCAGTTGACCAGATTTTGGGGAGGAGACATTTGAGGCCACCACCTGAGGCTTGGGTGGCTCCTGAGCTCTGCACGCCAGTGACAGAGACCATCATGCTCCCATAACCCTCTCCTTTGGACCAGTGAACGGCCAGGAACCAAGTGGCTCCCCATTTTTAAATGCCATGACGTGAATCATTTGTGCTTAAAAAGCAAATGAGTCTTGATTTTCTTTTCCCCTAAAAGATGGAAGTAACTTTACTAGAGTAGAAGTCACAAACTGGAGATTGTGTGACCCTTTCAGCCAGGCTACCTTTTTTTTTTTTTTAATTGAATTAGTTGGCAACATTTAAAAATTAGATCTAACATGAAAATGCATCTGGAGCATTTCTTGGGCATTCAGAAGACCTGGAAACCCTGGGTGTTGTTCCTGAAGACAGCATCACGGGTGAGGCGTACGATGCCCACTGCACCCCATTCTTTAGCAGCTCTCCGTGCTCCCTGGGCTCCCCCTACGCGCGTGCACACACACACACACACACACACACACCATGCTCATTACAGAGGAGCTCTGACGTCACAACCAGCAGTACTAAACGTAAAATGTATCTTCTTCTTTTTGTTTTTTTTTTTATCTTGCTTTATTCTAGAAAGTTTAAAGATGGCCCGCCAGGATATATAAAGTACATACTCTAAATATAATATCCGTGAAAATAGGAAAGAAAAACAGGGGCAGGAAGGCAAAACAAAACAAAACAAAACAAAAAACCAAACCCCAATATCAGGAACGTTCTTTGGTGGGTGTCGTGTCACACATTTGGCTCTTCGCTTTTAAGAACAGACTGTTAGTTCTAGACTTCAAGCGCGTGGGACAAGAAAACACCCAGGGTGCCCCGGGGAAACAGTGACTATTCTGTGAACTGAGATCAAGTAGAACTCTCTTTCAAGGACCATCCCAAAGACAATGCTGTTTGTTCTAAACATACACTTGTGATAAATCTTGATGAGGAAGGAATGCTAATAATTTACTTGTACTTCATGCCATGTACTATTCTCACCACTTCAATGTATTATTTCAAGTGCTCCTTATAACAAATATATGGGGAGGATGACTAGCATCCCCATTTCACAGATGATGAAACTAAGGCACAGAGGGACTGCATGATTTGCCCAATGCTGCCAAGCTGGACAGAAGCAGATGTGGAATGCCGGCTGGCTGAAGAGCCCCCGCGCTAACCCACTGAGCTACACTGCCTCTCAGAGGTGGCACCTGGAGAAACCAGTGTGGTGCCCCGTGAGCTCTTGGACGTCCCGATGTATAAAGGCTAATATCGAATAAGGAAAGGTGGGCACGAAATTGAGAAGGAAGGCCAATATGGAGCGTGAACTTGAGAGGAAGCCAAATCCAGAACAACCCAACCATAGGCCCCTAAATAGGCTTTTAAACCACAAAAAGGCCTTTTGAAACTGCTAAGGAAAAGAAGGAAGAAGGGGATCCGCTGCTCCTTTACACAGAGGGACTCAACCAGGCTGCCTGTCAGAATCACTTATGAAACTTTAAAAAAATACAGAGGTCTGAGCCTCACCCCTGGAGGGTCCAATTCATGAGGTCTGGGGCGAGGTCCAAGTGTCCATGTGGTTGCACTTTGGGTTGTTTTTATTTTTGTTTTTTAGGTATTTTAATCACATGGGGCTCATCATGGCATGTGTGCTCCTTAATCCCCCTCCCCTCTTTCCCCCATCCCCCCACCCACCTCCCCTCCAGTAGCCCTCAGTTTGTTCTCTATCGTTAAGAGTCTGTTTCTTGGTTTGCCTCTCTATTTGCCCTTTGTTTGTTTTGGTTCTGAAATTCCACATATGAGTGAAATTATGTGGTTTTTGTCTTTCTCTGACCGACTTACTTTGCTTAGCATTATACTCTGTAGCTCCATCCACATTGTTGCAAATGGCAAGATGGCATTTTTTTTTTATGTCTGGGTAATATTCCATCATATATATACACAACCCCTTCTTTATCCATTCCTCAGTCGATGGGCACTTGGGCTGCTTCCAGGTATTCGATATTGTAGATAATGCTGCTGTAGACATCAGGGTGCATGTATCCCTTTGAATTAGTGTGTTTGTATTCTTTGGGTAAATACCTAGTAGTGCAATTGCTGGATTGTAGGGTAGTTCTCTTCTTGAGGAGCCTCCATACTGTTCTCCACAGTGGCTGCACCAGCTTGCATTCCCACCAGTAGTGCACGAGGTTTGCTTTTGATGCATCGGCAGGATGGAGAACCACTGTGTTAACCAGTGACAAAAAGCAAGGCTGTTATTTTGTCTCTAACTTTTCCCCAAAGGGAAATCTCTTGGAAATACAAAGATTAGGGCAAAAACCACTAAGAGTGAACTGAAATCCAAGGGAGGTGAATTAATGAATCACATTTCATAGAGATCCCCAGGGGAGCTAGGGCGTGCCTGGGCCAGATCCCCGAGCAATGACATTGAGTCTCTGATGTGGGGCTGGCCTCACTGTTCTGCAAAGCTCCTGGCGATCCAGCATGCAGCCCCTTGCTCTAGGCCCAGGTGAATTACATGCCGGGTTACTGAAGAATCCGCTATGCCCACTACTTGGTAAATTGGATTTGATGGAATAGAGCAGTGATACCAATTGATGGGAGATGGGCAAATAGTCTCCCTGTATGCAAAAATACAAAAAATGTGGATTGGGGATACTTGGAGTTAGATGCTCTAAGAGCGAGATCTAGAAGTTTTTCTAAGAAGATAGCTTGTGGACACTTGAGGGGCAAATGGTAATCACTTGGAGCCAATTAACTTCATTTCTAGACCAGTAGACCAGAGAAATGAGGCAGGCATTATGTGTCCTTGTTCCAGCAAAGCAATTGGAAGTCTCTGATATCATCCTCTTGAACAAGATGGAAAAAGGGACTATGGCTGGTCAGTTCACAGTGGATTTAACAACAGTGCCCCCCCGCCCCCCAGTGTGCTGGCAGACCTGTCAGCTTTGCAAGAGGGCTCTGTGGGGGGCAGGTCAGAGGGCTCCGAGCCTGAGCCTGCCTCACACAGCATTTTCATACGTGTGTTAATGGAGTAATGGGAGGCATGCCAGTCATGTTTTAGGATGACACAGAGCCAAAGGATAGAGCAGAGAAGATGGATGATAGAATTAACGTTATATTCCCGTAGTACTTCAGAGTTTACATGAGCTTGACTTATATGCTCTCCTAGAACCCTCGGCAAGCGAGGTATATTTATCATCCCTCCTTTCTTGGCCACAGACTGAGATCAGAGAAGTAAATTACAGAATTGTTATTTGTGGAGATTTCTCGACAAGCCAGAAATAAGTACCAGAATAAGAAAAAATCAAAGTTAAGTATAAAGGATTACATTTGGATTCAAAAAATCAACTTCAGAAGGTTGACATTTGTATTCGTTTCCTAGGCCTGCCTTGACCAAGTACCACCTGGGTGCTTTAGAACAGAAACCTATTGTCTCATCGTCCTGGAGATGAGAAGTCTTTAATCAAGCTGTCAGCAGGGCCATGCTCCCCCCATAACCAAGGGGGTTTTGGGCTGGGGGAGTCCTTCCTTGCCCCCATCAGCTTCTGGTGGCTCCAGACATTCCTTGGCTTGTGGCGGCATCTCCATTTTTCGGGTGGCATTCCCCCTGTGTCTCTGCACTGGGGTTCCCTCTGTGCAAGTCTGTCTCTGTGGTCAAACTTCCCCTTCGTATAAGGGCACCAGTCACGCTGGGTCAGGGCCCACCCTCATGACTCCATCTCAGTTTGATGACATCTGCACAGACCTTATGTCCAAATAAGGTCCCATTCTGGGGTGCTAGAAGTCAGGAATTCAACATATATTTTGGGGAGACACCGTTCAACCATAATAGGGTTACGCTGGATTGAGAACACTAAGAGCACCAATGATTCATCACAGCTACTTGAAAAATGATAATACATTGATATGATCTTAGACATCCGTTTAACTTGAGGGTTCCCACCAAGTGGAAGGTCATACCACAGCACTTGGCATTGCTCAGACCAGAGTCAGGAACTGAGAGGTCCGCTGTGGCCACTACATGCCAAGGAGGAGGTGGATTTTAAAAAGGTAGGGAACCACTGAGGGCTCAGAGCAGGGTAGGTGCTAGAAAAGGTCCATGGGCAGGCCAGTGCCAGATGAACTCTGTACATCTTGCCCTGATTTCTATAAGGAAGATCCGAAAGTGTGACTTGTACTCGGTTAACAAATTTTTTTTTAAGATTATTTATTTATTTATTTATTTGAGAGAGAGCACATGAGAGGGGGGAGGGTCAGAGGGAGAAGCAGGCTCCCTGCCGAGCAGGGAGCCTGATGTGGGACTCGGTCCAGGGACTCCAGGATCATGACCTGAGCCGAAGGCAGTCACTTAACCAACTGAGCCGCCCAGGCGCCCCTCGGTTAACAAATTTAAAAGGGAGAGAAAGGGATGGAGGATTATGTTTGGAGAAATTTCTGGGTAAATGATCGTTAACTTGAAATTCTGTTCCAACCTTCATTTTTGCCAGGCAAGGCACTACGCAGTTACACATTGTTTATTTCATTTAACTTCACATGTAAGCATGTGTGTTTAAACATAGACACGTGCACTCTGTTATTTAGAATGTATGGTATAATGAATACATGTGTGTATGCAAAGATTCGGTTCATTGATAGTGAGCAAGCATTCCAATTATTTAAATTCTTGCTTTTCCTTTTCAAGTATTTAAAAGAGCAGAGTGGAGCTTAGAGAAGACTATTGACATTTCAAAGCTAGGAGGAATTTGGGGTTTGACTGGTACGGTGAATGAAATTCGTTCAAGCCCATGGATGTTATGTTCTGCCGTTGGGCAGTCGGTACATTCCGGGATCGGAGAGGGGGCCGTGACACACAGGACATATTAGAAGGGGCCACACGCATGACCCAGGAAGTGCCGTGGGAGCTGGGAGGGGATGAGATTGGGTGAGGCTGCTGTCAGAGGGAGTTGGAACCTGACATGGGACCTGGACAAAAAAAGCTGGCCTTGGAGACCGTGTGGAGCTAGCCTGTCCCTCCCCCACCCTCCCCCTTCTGGTCGTGCTCAGGGATCACAGTGACTGACCTGTGCTCTTGTCATGCCAGGCAGAGGTAAAGAGCTGGGCAGGGACCAGCCAAGTGGCCACAGGAAAGCCAGCCCCACGCCCCAGCCTGTGAGATTAGGGAGTTTTCTCTGTGCTTGAGAACAAAGTCATCTGTTGATCTCCTCGTAATCAGATGAAGACAGAAGCAGAAATCGCTGGCTCCTCCGAAAGCTCGTGTTTATGACTTCTGTACAGTAAGTGAAAGAATTGCACCAGCCAGACAGGAAGCGAGCCTTCAGGCCGCCGGCCCAGGTCCGTGCCTACGTCCAAGCACTACAACAGCAGGCCGATCCCCAAGCCCTCAGCCGCCTCTGGTGAGTTAGAAGGCAGGCCCAGCAGCTCTGCTTCTCAGATGCAGTTTCTCAGAAGGATCTGGAGCGCCCTGTAACTGTTTCCACAAGCTGCCTCACTCGCCTCGCTGCGGATACCAGAGATGTGCCCTTCCCCCACGGCTGGCCCTGGCCTCTCAACTCCCAGACCTTACCTCCAAAGGGGTGCCAGCAGGGAGGGGAGTGTCCTTTTCCTCTAATAGCAGCCACAAGGGAAGTGACATCAACTCCCCTTAACCCATCCATCTTGATGGAATTGTCCCAGACCCTGGTTGAACCTGTTTGTGTTTGTCTCGTTCCAGCCATCAGGGAACCCCAGGGCCCCGAGCTGACCACTGCTCAGAGAGGAAACCCCACGAACTAGGCCTAAGGCTACCTGTTTCTCTGGGCTGCCCCGCTCTAGGCCCCTCATGAGTCAGGCGTCGGCCATCTTGCCACTTGGGCTGCGCTCCACCAAACGAAAAGCCCCTCTGGTACCACAGCTGCCAGTGGTCCTGAATCCAGAACACTTCACTGGCTGTAGGTATAGTAGCAGCAAGAGAAGTACAGCCACTCCTTTTTCAGCAGATATTTGTTGAGCACTCACTGTTTGCCGGGCCAGGCAGTAGGCTGGGGCCGGAATGTGAGTTCAACCCAGTCCTCGTCCCCAAAGCTCACAGATGAGTTGAAAGGAGGAGTATACATGCGATCCCTGAAGTGATGAGTTAGGAGAGATGATGGGGCACCCATAAGAGGCATAAAAGGACAGGAAAGCTGCTTGAAGGAAGGGCATCTAAGTCAGGATGGGCAAGGTGAGAAATTCAGCTGGGTGATGAGGACGTGGGGGCAGAAGGTGGAAATGGGAGAGGGGGTTCCAGGCCGAGGATTAGCTGTGCAAAGGCTTGGAGTCGAGGGAAGCCAGTGAGTCCAGAGAACCTCATGGTGCAGCAGGGCCCAGAAGAAGTGGGCAACTAGGTGGGGATGAGACCCTGAAGGGGCTTAGAAGTAGAGAACTATGAGACCCGGGGGCTTTTCCCAAGAGCTGTCTGGTGCCATTGGAAGAATCTCAATCTCTGGAAGAAGCCCTGGGATGTTCAGGCAGACCCTGGCTCTGCACTAGTTCAGCACTCGGAGGTATACAGAGAATGTAAGGCTCAGTCCCTTCAAGCAGCATTGGCGTCAGTGGGCAGATCACACAGACTGTGTTGGGTAACAGCTAAGCTGCACATGATGTGCCCATTGCCCACGGTTGCTAAGATTTGGAGGACACATTTATTAGGTGCCCATTATATTTTGGGGTCTACACTAGGCACCTAACTTCTGACATCTCACTGAGTCCTCAAGGCAACCTATGGAGTGCCTGTTACTACCTCCATTTTACAGATGAAAGACTAAATCTCAAAGAGTGACTTCACACAGAAGCATATAATCAGAAAGGGCCAGTCCCAGGACAAGAGATCAGCGGGTGTTCTCTCTCCTACTCCATGTTGCCCCCCTGAGTGTGGGACGAGGATGTGGGAAGGGCTTCATGGAGGAGAGAAGGTCTGAAGAGGTCCCAGGGTCACCTCTTAGGCTCCGGGGTATGGGCTAAGAGTCTGACATTTAGATTTTAGGAGAGGCATACGGGATGACCAAGGATCTAGGTAAACAGGGAGTGTCTCTGAGGGTTTGCCCATCTGAACCTTGGAGTTGAGTCTTTTGCTTGAGTCTTTTGAGGGAGGCAGCAGCTTTTCTAAGAATAAAATCAGTGAGTAAAGGATATAATCACCAATCCTCTTCAAATTGGTGGATGTTATGCATGCCGTCTCCATGCTATTAATAGGGAATGGTGTTTCCCAGAGATACCTGCTTTGGAAAACTTCTCAAGTGTCTAAGGTTAATAGGCATTGCACATAGTGGGGATGTTGGCTTTTTGAATTGGAGATGAGTAACTGACATGCACCTAAAAAGCTTCCAAGGATTTGGAAGGGCCTGGGCCAGGTTGCGTAAGGGGTGGGCGAAGCAAGTATATTTTTCTCGAGAGCTCTTGAAGAATGGCACAGTCACTCACATGCTACCGAGGATTCTGTGACCCCTGGAAAGCCCAGAGCTGGGCTAGATGGCTCCACAAACTAGCGTGAAATGGAGCTAGAGGTCCCCTGGGAAGGATATCCCTGGCTGTGCTGACTGACCCTGGATCCCTGGTACTCAGTCAGAGGGTGACAATGCTCATACATCCTGTGGAACCTAGCTCCACCACCACGCTCAGCTGACCTCGGGAACCAAAACCAGTTTCCATGACTAATGGCCACTCAGAACTGAAAGGTGAAGCACAAGCAGTAGGTACACAGGGAGAGCCAATGCCAGAGCAGTTCCAGATTTCCCGAGCTTCTCTATACACATGCTCCCCCTCGTGCGTGCCCGGTGAGAGGGAGCCGGGAAGGAGGGGTCCCCGCTTCTGTAGGTACTGGAGACCCAGGCACAGCCCACCCTTAGCCATGTTACAAAATGAGTTTTCCTCCCACCCTTTTCCTTGCCTCCCTTCTTCACCCCTCTTCACACACCTCTTCTTCTACCACCCCTTCTGCTGCTCTCCAGCCCCTTCTGCCCCGCCTCGAGGACATCTTTTGGTCACCTTCTGGGATGATGCTCTGTGCTTCCCAAGTCACTCCTCCCCACCCCGTTCCTCCTCCTAGACTCATTTTACCCAGCGCAGCAGGCCCATACTCAGCAACGCCTTCCTCAATCCAAGTGAATCCATCCCTCCTTGGACAGAGATGTTCAGAAGAGGCATATCACCACACCCTTTCCCCTGGCACTGACCCTCCCATGTCACTGTGGAGATGGGCTTGGTGTTCCTCTCGGAAGTCCCTGTCCATGAAGGGCCCCCCTTTCCTTTCCTCTTGTGGTATACACAGCAGAGGTGGAGACCAGATCGTCCTCCTGCCCAGGAGCCAGCCCTTCCTGGTAGAGGTTACTGAGCCATGTCTTGGCTTCCCCATCTCAAGGGCAACATGCACGTCCTTCAGTTGCAGGTCCTGTTTCCATCCCTTGGGTTTTCTGTATCTCCCTTCTGTCTCCCCTCCAAGGTCTCTGGGACGTACTGAACTATGCAGCTCAAGCCCAGAGAAAAGACACCAAGCAGGCCTGATGGGTGCTGAAAGCTTCACTCATCCCTGCTCTGTGCCGTCCACCTGATTCTGATCTCAGCCTGGGGTGATCGGCAGACATGGTCCCCCGCCAAGCCCACCCACTCTCACCCCGACCCATAGCCTCTCCTGCCATGCTTGCCCACTGGCCAGCCCTTCTGGCTCCATGATAGCCCAGCAGCCTGGCCTAAATATCTCCTGGTGGGCTTCGATCCTTGCCCTGTCTTTCCATTTCTGCAGGGTCCAGCTCTCCAGATGCTCCATGCACGCGGCATCCTGCAGAGACCCGGATTTGACTCTGACTCTGCTCTTAACTAGTCAGGTGATCCTGCTTGAGTCAGCAGATCTCTTTGAGCCCCACTTTCTTCATGTGTATAATCAGGGTTACAATACCTGCCTGTTCCAAGGACCAAATAAGGAAATGAATGGGAAGGTGCTCCGTAAACTATAAAGCCGCCCTTCCCAAACCGTGTCCTGCAGAACTCTTCTCCTAAGGGAGGTGCTGAGAAGCTATTCAGGAAAAAAAAAAAAAAAGTTTCATGTCAAATATGAGGAAGGCTGTCCTAAACACAGTGAACCCAGTTTCTTGACTCTAGGACGTCTCAGAGCCTTTAATCCGCCAGTGTACATGGCAAACCTCCAAGAACTGGGTGCAAAAATAGCTTTGTCTCAAAACCACTTTTTTCAGACTACTTATTAACGTCTTTCAGGTCACTCATTTGCACAGAACAAAGCATATATTAATAATATTCTTCCTAGGGGCGCCTGGGTGGCTCAGTCGTTAAGCGTCTGCCTTCGGCTCGGGTCATGATCCCAGGGTCCTGGGATTGAGCCCCGCATCGGGCTCCCTGCTCGGCGGGAAGCCTGCTTCTCCTTCTCCCTCTCCCACTCCCCCTGCTTGTGTTCTCTCTCTCGCTGTGTCTCTCTCTGTCAAATAAATAAAATCTTTAAAAAAAAATAAATAATATTCTTCCTACAAATAATAATGCGATTTCCACAAGATCCATTCCATCATCTGGGTCACTAATCCTGGGTAACACCAGTTAATCAGCGCCTGGAAGAGTATGGCAGGAGCTCCTTCAAGCCCCTGGGCGTTATGCCGTACTACAGGGAAGGGGGGCTGGTGCTGAAGGCCCCTGCAGTTGGACTCGCCCTCTCTCCCTCCATCCCCAGGCTGGACTCTACCCCAGGCGGCTCGGTGAGCCCATCGTCCTGTTCTCCATCTTCCGTGTTCCTGCCCCACCCCCACCTTTGCCCCATCTCTCTCCCTGCCAAGGCTACATCTTCCATCTCTACCAACGCGACTGTAACTCATTCTTCCAGCCCCAACCAAGTCCCGACTTCTCCATGAAGGTTGTTCTAGCTCTTGCAGTGTGTGTTTGAGACAGGAATACTGGCTCCCAAATTAACCAGAAGTCCCAAAAGGCAGAGAGTGTGATTCACACTTTCAGATTTTCTCCCCAAACCAGGATTTGTTTGATTGCTGCCCTCCACATCCCCCCTATAGACCATAAGCTCTACTTTGGGAACTTGAGCCTCCCAACCAGGTATGGGTCCTTCTGAGCTGGGGAGTCATTGGTGGGTTTTTTCCCATGTTCATTCATTCAGTAGATGCTTCCTGTAGGGAACCCAAGGCTGAGGAAGACAAGGCCCCTGCCTTTAAGGAGCTCTCGGTCAAGACAAACACACAAAACTCATTGCAAATAATCATAGAAATAATGTAGGAGCGCAAAATAGGGTTCTGAGTGGGTGCAGGTAGGGATGGAGGCAGGCTTTCCAGAAGATGGTCCCCCTGCCCCCCACTCAGCCTCCTACTTAGAGGATGTGCTATGGAGCAGACTTGGCAAGGTTAGGGAGGTCTACCACTAGAGAAGAAAGACCACTGGAGACTCTGTGGGAAGGAGATTCGAGTGTGTTCCCTGGGTTACAGGGATGGAGGTCTCGATGGGGGAAGGAGATTCGAGTGTGTTCCCTGGGTCATAGGGCTGGGGGTCTCGATGGAGCTAAAGGGTTAGACTAGGAGGGGCAGTGTGAGATGAGAACTCTGCATCCCACTCTCCCAGACACACACACCCCACCCCCACACAACAGTCTGTGGGAATCCCACTTCCCTGCTTTTCCATCATCCCCTCTCACCTGGACTCATTCTTCCTCTCCAAGTCCTCTGCCACCTCCTGGTCCTGGGGCCATCCATCGTGACCTCATCGGAGCAGCCCTGGGTCTGCTCTCGGTAGCCAGCAGTCTGCTTTGGTGAGAGGCTGGTCAATGTGATGCCCAGTCCCCACGGGGGGCCCTGGGGAGGAAGGTCAGCCTGGAGTCAGTGCTTTCTCTTTTCTTCTCGCAGAAAACCAAAAGAGACGTCAATAACTTTGACCAAGACTTTACCCGGGAAGAGCCAGTACTCACACTCGTGGACGAAGCAATTGTGAAGCAGATCAACCAGGAGGAATTCAAAGGCTTCTCCTACTTTGGTGAAGACCTGATGCCCTGAGAAGCTGCTCCAGGTGGAGTTTGGTGATGCTGCGGGAAGGGGTGCCAAGAAGAGTCCGATTTCTGGAGGCTCCGAAGGCCTTGAACTGCTTCTCCTGTTCTCCAAAGCCCCAGTCCCTCGTCTACCCTCTATTTATTGCATTCCCTTGACCCAGGCCGGGTCCTCCCTCTTCTACCTGGGGACCAGATTGCACTCTTGGTCCTTGTCTCAGCAGTCGTGCCGAATCGCATGGGGTCGGCGGGCAGTGTTTGGTGTGTCGGCAAGCCTGTCTCCCCTCCTCGGGGGTTCCCAGCAGTGACGCAACTTCAGTTCTTTTCCTTCGAAGAGCAACAAGAAGAGCAAACAAGAAGCCCCCGGCTCTGCTGTCAGACAGAGGGTCCCGACAAGTGTCACCTCTCATCCCCCCCTTCCCCCCCCGCCATCCTCTCCCCTTCTGTCCAGGAGAGACGGGTGCTTCTCCAGCCTGGGGGTGGGCGCCCTCGGGGCATGCTGTGAAGGAGACAGCCGGCGAGATGCACGGGTGGGCTCCCTGTGTCAGTTTGCTCTGGAATGGCTCATTCGCCTTGCTTTGGTGTTAGCTTTGGGCATGCCAGCGTTGTGAGAGCATGTATCTCGTGGAAGAAGTCCCTCTTTGTAGAAAAAGAAATTTGATTTTTGAACTCGATTGACATTTGAAAAATATATTAGCAAGTTGGCTTTCTGATTGGCCAAAAGATATAAATTCCAATATTAATGCAGGGAGCTATTAAAGGGCTAATATACAATGAGAAACCAACCGTCCAAGGTTGATGCTGTTCACACTTTCGTGGCGCATGGGGGCTGGATGAATCGAGAGAGAAGGAAACAAGGGGCGCTCCTCATTCTTCAAGCTCTGGCTGAACACAGAGGCCACCGTGGCGATGGCTCAGACCCTGAGGTTCTAGTCAAGCTCACTCCCAAATTTTCTTTCCGGTTTTGTTCTAAGTTCCCAGCACACACACTATTTATTTCCTGCGACGGCGTGTTCCTTTTGCGCACTTCTGCGAAAATGGTAGTACTACTGTGTCGTGGTCTTTAGACATTACACGTGTGAAGTGAAATATGAAATCTCCGCTCTTGAGATGAGCAGAGTGAGGCTAAACGGGGGTTATGTGCAGGGTATCCAGAGATGGACGAGCGACTTGTTTGGAAACTGACAACATGGCCGGATGTGCTTGGAGCTGTGTTTCTGTGTGCCATGCCGGGGCAACTCATGCGGACACGATCTCATGGATGTGATGTTACCTCCTGTAGATATTGCTAACAGTGTTACATTCTTCGATTTCCAAGGGTTCTCTGTGGCTGTGTGTATATGTTTCCCGGAGGTCATTTGATTTATCTATTTTACCGAACTGATTTAGCAGGGAATGGAATCCATTCCAGCTGTTGCACGTGGATTTCCCAGCCGCCCCTAAATATGTATACTTGTGAGTGGCAGAGTGGCACTAATGAAGCTTTTTGCCTTTTGTACATTTGAGATTTTTGTATATAGTGTTTGCTGCAAGCCTGTGGAATTAATTCATTGAGTTTAGAGGTATCAACTGCTGCATGTTCAGGCATATTATAAAACTTTAGTCTATGAAAGAATAATTATAATAACGTCCAGGTGCAATACTCTGTAAGCATATTGGTTCAAGTTACCGAGAGATAAGGTGTGTTTCTTTCTTTCTTGAGGGCGGGGAGGAGTCCTTTGTATTGTTTATTTCATTTTGGTTTATTTCAGAAGATGTAAACATATATTAAGCTATATTAAGTCTCACAAATAGTTCTCCTGTGCTCTATTATGCCCTGATAGAGATAGGGAAGGGAAAGGGATGTTTTTGATGGTGGTTTCAAAGCTTGGACAGTGACTAGCTCGAGCCCCTAGGAAGTTGGTGTCCATATTTGCATCTGGCCGGTCACAGCCTTTGTTACTAACGATGACCTTCAGTTGTCTTTTGTTTTTATTTTTTTAAAAACTCAGGTGTAATTATTATCTGTTCTTACGTTAATTTCAAATATTATACTATATCAATTTGTGTGTTTGGCATACCAGTGAAGTGATGAAGAACAGTAGATTAACTTAATTTATCTTCGATAACTTGACATACTGGGGAGAGACTCTTCTGGAGTTGAGTACAAGCACAGAAACATCTTCATGGTGGCATCATCTCATTTTTTAAGAAGACATGACAAGACTGCCCATCATACTCATGCATCACTACTGCTCTGTTTTTCCTCTGCTTCCTTCACCACGATGAACTTGGAATGACCAAGCAAGCTCTAACTGCAATGCCAAATGGCCTGCACCAAGGCCTCGGTGGTGTTCCCTTCTCAGAAGGGCTTGGGCCCTTCCCACAGGACAACTGGCATTTTTGCTGGAAGGTCAAACAATACATTCCACCCGGCAGCTCCAGGCAGTCATGCGCGGGGTGTCTGGCCCAGAGACACCCCCTTTCAGCACCAGAGCTGGGCTGGCTGGGACGCCCCCTGCTTGGGGCCGGAGCTGACCAAGTTCTCACACGGGCAGGTTCAAATCCCACGTCGTCTATAGAAAAAAAGCTTGTGTGTTCCTTGAACATTCTTTGTTTCCTTTCAGTTTTCACAAGGGTTAGGAAGCGGACACACGGTTACATTTCTTTCTCATCTATCCAGCTCTTGAGTGAAAAAAAAAAAAAAAAGCCAAAAAAATACATGAAGGATAGCTGTTCTCCTGTGTTCTCTCATTATGGACTTCGTGAAGTGGAAACATCATTTTTTTCCTCCAAAGGTGAAAAAAATGCATTCTTGCTTTAAAAAAAAAAAGCTAAAAAATTACCTCTTTTTAAATTATGTGCAAAATAATTCTGGCTAAATATAAAATGTATTCAATTTTAGGGGTTTTTTTGTATTGTGATGCTTTATTTGTACATTTTTTTTTCCTTTCTGGATGTAATTTTAATCTCTTGCCATTCATTAGTGTTATTTCATTGTAAACATTATTGTGCCAAATGTACTGTATTCAAAAGGATGTGAATGTGTATTGTTTCAGAACCTAATAAATACAATGGCGTTAAATCTTATTTCTGGGCTCCAGTGAGCATTTTTATCTCCTTTGTGAGGGGCAGGGTCGCTAGAGATTCCAAATTCCAAAACCTAGACATGGTTTCAGCTTTCCCCTGTCCTTTGAAGATGCAGGAAGGATGCACATGGCCATATTGACTCACCCCAGCCTTGCCTCTAAGCTTCTGGGAATACCACCGCAGGGATGGAGGGGGCCTGAGTAGATCAGACGTGGCTCTGGGCGGTCTGGGCGTGGAGCGAAACCACCCCATCTGCCTGGGAGTGTTGGAAGATGGGCGAGCCAAGCAGGCAGCACCCGCATTTTTGTCTTTCTAGAGAAGCAAACGCTGAATCTCCCTGAAGCCAATGCCCATTCAAGCCTCATCAGGACTCAGGTTCTGATTGGCCTTTCAGAACGTCAGGTCTTTGGAATCCAGGAAACTCCTCCTAGACTGGGAGCCCCTTGCAGGCTGGACCTGGAGCACGACTGACCACTGGGGCTCAGAGCGTTAGGTTGTGCCCGCCTCCGCGGCTCGGCCAATGTTCGTGGCCATCATGGTGACTCCTGGGCTCTCCGGTTCCTCCTTCGTTCTGGGGCTCCTTTCTCATGTCACACTGCTGGTTCTGCAAGGCTCCTCCTCTTCTTTCTCCAACACAAATTTCTCAAGAATATTTGAAACTCAAAAGTACACTCTTGAGTACACCAAAATTTCAGTTAGCCAAAACTTTGTCTTCCTTAAGAGTTGTGGAAATGATTGCAGGTTTATTATTTGTCATCCTCGGGTGAAGGGATGGTCAACCTGTCATCCTTTCAGCCCTCAAAACCGCTTCCTCATAAGCCCGCCAATGACTGTGGTAGGTCATCCCGAATGTACTCTCAGTCTCCCCTCAGTAATGTCTCCTGCCTGCCTGGGGATGTAGCATGGACCTCCAGACCCCCCCACCCCCAACAGGAAAGCTGTATATATCACATAGTCTCCTCCCTGATTCAGGCAAGTTGTCTTGGTAAGTGACCAAGGAAACACAAACATCTTGTCAGCTTGTCTGTCTCATTAATTTAAATAAAAGAAGAAATAAAAGGAGCTATTCTAGGAAGGTAAGACGACGTCTCCAAGCGTTTCACTGAATGAAATCTGACCAGCCTATACGTCCCTTGCCTGGTGGCCCAGAAGAGACAGCTCCAAAGTCTGGAAGATGAGGGAACTCATCCCAAATCTATATATTCCACAAACCCCATGGAAGCTATAAGAAAGGTCAGTTGCTGATCAGCATCCCTGGTTTGGAACCTCTCTCCCACCCCCAGCCACGTTCCAGGAGAGAGAACCAGGCACTGGTCGATCTGTTCCAGGAAACCGTGGACGTTGGTTCCTGGTGAGGCTTAGATGGTTCCAGAGCTGCTTCAGGGAAGCCTGTTTGGGTGGCTGTGCCCTTGAACTGAAAACCTGCCAGCCTAACAGATTCCTCATGGAATCAATGAGCACATTGCCCCTTCTCCATCTCCTTATACCTGAACCGAGTCCAGCGCTTGCGTTAGCAGCAGCCTAAAGATCCCCATGTGATAAGATGACTGAGCCATGTGACACGTGTTGTCATAACTCTTGGGTGGCAGAGATGGAGTGGCAAGAAGGCTTAGACGCCATATTATGAAATCTGTTTCTTACTTGAGAGTACTTTAGCCTCGACGATGATACTACACTTAGGGTACGTTGGTTGTAAGCAATGCCTGAAGAATGGAACAGCTGTGCCAATCAGGAGTATCTCCTCCAGGGATGGAGAGCTGGTCAAAGAGTGTTTGTTTTTTCCAGAAGCCTGCTGCAAGTGCTTCTGCTCCCTCTTATCTCCCATCAACACCTGGAGGTTTTGTCACTAGCATAAAGGATTCCAGGAAAATATTTTCTCAAGGAAAATAGTGGCTTGTTAACTAGCATAGAGAATGTTAGAAAGGTGACGTTGGTGATATTTGAGATAGCAGATGGTCAAAGATATTTAAAGACAAATCTCCACATTGAAAAACAAAAAACAATGAAAGAAGTAGCCTTCTACTTCCCTAGCAATCGGGGCAGTGAAAATCTAAATCTGTGCAATCCCACCTCACTCGTGCCAGAATGACTACATAAAAAGGCAGACATTATCAAGTTTTCTTAAGGATATGGAACAGTTGGAACTTTCGGTGTTTCTGGTTTGAGTATAAAATGGTACGACTACTTTGAAAAATGTTTGCTACTAAAAAGGCTACTGAAAGTCTACTAAAGCCAAACAAGCTTGGCTCAACAGAACAGTCTATCAACCATAGAATAAGAAATGCATTGAGGAGTATTTACAGAATAGGACACTGGAGAGAGCCTGGAATGATTTACAGCTACGAGCAACAACATAGATGAATCTTGCAGCATAATGTCGAGTTTAAGAAGCCAGGCACAAAGGAAGGCAGACTGTATGATTCCATTTGTGTAGACTCGCGAAACAGATCATCTGTGCTGCTAGAAATCTAGCGGGCTAGTTGTTGCCTTTGTGGGGAGGGGACGTCGTGACTGGAAGGGGCCACAGAAGAAGGCTTCTAGGATGCTGGGTAAGTTTCGTTTTCTGAGCTGGGAGCTGCCCAACAGCTATGTTCACTTTGTGATCATTGACTGAGCTTATGATTGGTGGACTTCTCTCTGTGTGTATTATACATCAATAAAAAATTGCCACACACATGCACCCACCCCAGGATCACTTTTGTCTCTTACTCTTGGGGATGGCACAGGTGGGCCCTGTAAGCTGCCCGTGTCCCTCTGCTGTCCTGGCGGAGCCTCAGTCACCTAACTCCCACAGCAGCCTCTCCTGTGGCTGGCCCCGGGTCGCATTTGACCTGGGTGGACCTTTTCTTCAAGGCACTGTTGGAAACACTGAGGTTGACAGAGCTGGAACTACATGGAACTTGCTCAACGGCCACAAGACTCTTCTGTGCATGCTGGCTAATAAAATGTCCGTGTGTCTCCGAACGTGGTCCGCGGGGACCTTAGGGAGCAGCTAAGCCTCCCCGTCTGGCAGCCACTGAGATCACCAAAAAAGAAGCCCGGGAAATGCATCACCACAATTGGTTCAGGGAGTCTGTGATGAGAGGTTTGGCTTGCGGGTTTTCCGCTCGGGCAGGCAGCCGTGCCTTTCTAAACCTGTTTCCACATTCCTCAAATGGTGATAACAAGACCTACTACCCCAAAGTCCTCTTGTGGAAGGTCAGCAAGATAAAAGGTTCCAAAGCACCGCATCTAGAGTTGTGGCTCTTCTTTCTCTTCCCCAAGGCACTCTGTCCCCGATCAGAGCCCAGCCTGCATCACAGGCAGCGTGGCCTGGTCTGCCGGGGACTGCTTGGCTCTCCTGTCTGCGCTGTGCTTTGTTTCCCCTCATCCTCCAGATGGCCTGCCCCTCAGCTCTCCGGGGGCACCTACACACCCCATCCCACCTGTGAAGGACCCTCTTTGGGGCAGGAAGGGAACACGGGTGAAGACAAGGTCTTAGCACTCAGGGAAATTACAACCCACAGAAGATGTGACAGGCCCATGCAGAAGAGCAGGAGAATGCAGACAAGAGAGACAAAGATCAGCCCTGTAGATGACGCCAGGGAAGTCCAGAGAAGGAGGTTAGGTTTGTGCTATCCAGGCAGGCTTCCTGGAGGAGGCCGTGGTGAGAGGGCACTGAAGGAGGACAAGGCTGTGGGGGGGGCAAAGGGCAGAGAAGGGCCTTCCGTGTGGCCCCTCAGCTGGTTCAGGTAGTCTGGCAGTAAGCAACCTTGCCGCAAGCATCTTCACCCCATAACTAATTAGCCATAAGGCGATTTTGCTGTAAAAGAGAAAAATCACGAAAAATAGATGAAACTTTCATTAAAAGGGACATAATAAAACATGAAAAATGAGTAACATTAAAAAGACTTTATTGTGAAATTCAAAATATTTGAATACGTTCAAAATGTATAGTGTAGATTATTGGCAACACTGCTCAAATAACTGATTTTACTTCATGGATTGTAGAAAAGCGCATGTCTTCAAAGCCTTTCCATCATAATATTATACTGTGTGTGTGTGTGCGCGTGTGTGCGTGTGCTGATTGATTTGTCTCATTTGGCATCTCGCTTTTTCTTTCTTCGTTGCAATTTCTCCCTTCACTAAGAGAAGTATGTGTTTCTGAGTACGAGGACACATCTTTGTAACTGAGCTTTGTGTCGCACTGTGAAGGCCTTCCACGTTGCTGTTTGTTCTTGGCGTATGGTCACATGCCCATTGCCAGAAGCTCCCACGATCTAAGGGAAACGTGGGCTCAACACTCCGTGCTGCTGTGTAGACCATCATGAGGGTGAAGATGTATAGAATATAGAAATGGGCAAATACAAAAATGGGCACATGGCATCAATGGAGAAATAAAACCAAACCGTCAATCAGTTTTTTGTTTTTTTTTTTATCTTTTACAGCAGAATTGTCTTATGGCCAACTAGTCATGCGGCAAAAGTGTTTGCAGCAAAGATGTCTATGGCAAAGATGTTTACCGAAATAGCACCGGACCCGAGCTCAGCTTGGAGTAGCACGGAAGGCCTGGGGTGGGGGACCCGGCTTGCAGGGCAGTGGTGCAACTTCATCTCTCAACATGAGATTGTCAGGGTCACAGGAGTCCTTCAGAGTAGCCTGACCGTCTCTGCAGGTGGGACAGTCTCCTGGAGAGCCCAGCCCTGCCCTCGATAGAGGGCTGTCTTTGTGGATGACGGGAGAGATCAGGTCTCACTGCCCTCTCTGATTCTGATCAGATCCAGTAGTTGCTGCCCGAGGACTGAGATCAGGTCAGCCTCAGTTCTAGAACCCAAATGCCGAATAAACTATTCCAAGCCTTACTGCTTCTCAGGCCCTTCTGTGAGTGGCGAAGCGGCAGCAGGAAGCCGCCCGCTGCTCTCGAGGCTGGGCACCAGCTGCAGAATCTCACCATTTATGCTTCCTTCTTTGGGTTGTTAATTATTTGTTTCACCTGCATTATCCTTCTTTGTTCAGACATCGAGTTAGGCACTTGACATAAGTAACCCATTTAAGCCTCACAAAAATCACATGATTCAGGTAGTTGATAGTTTCTGTGGTAGTTAATACTCCATTTATCCCCCTTTTATAGATAAGGAAACTGAAGGTCAGAAATTACATAACTCAGTCCGTATGACTGCGTGAAACTGTTGTGTTCTTAAGCCCATTCTACAGATGGTTGCCCAAACCGTCAGACCCAGGGACAGGTCAGGTGTGCTCAGACAGGACAGAAAGTACTTAAGCACAGAACAGATAATGCAGAACTATTCGTTCTCTCATTTATTCCACAAATGTTCGTAGAGTTCCTACCATGTGCCAGCCCCTCATCGGGACATCAATAAACAAAACAGATGAAAATTGGTGCCCTTATAGAACTTAGGTGCGGGCAGGGTCTTGACAGACAATAAACAGTAAATATGACCATTAAGTGAATTATATAATGCGTAAGAAGATCAAGGCCACCCCTAACATTTGAAGCAAGAGTACAAATGGAGGTCCGGATTGTAGGGCTAAACTTTTTTTTTAAGTTATAAGTAAGGTACCATTAAAGATGTGCAGCCAGTCCCTTGTGTCACCTGCATAAGCCCCCGTGACTCAGTGCTCATCACCCCTGGGGATTCTAGCTACTCTAAGGGGATCCGCTCCTGAGGGCCCCTCCTCGTGGGTTCTGTTCACTAAGAGGTGACAGTGGTGACACAAAAGATGGCAGATGAAATCAGAGCAGGGGCTGCCCTGGACGACCCCTCCCCACCTTCCCTTGCTGCCCTCCCACTTAGCCAAGGCCAGCGCATCCTCTGGAGCTCAGGCCCATGGTGGGGGTGCAATCAGAAGACTGGTCCTGGCCAACACCGCCTTAGAAATCGTGCTCCGTGCTGACGTCCTTGCTGAAATGGCCCTGCCTTCCACTGCACCCATCCCAGATGTATGTGGGGGTGTTTAATCTGTACCGTGTGTGGACGCTGGGGTGGGGTGGGGGGCTCCTGGGTGATCCTTGTTAGGGGAAGAGTCTAAGCCGGGGAGGATAAATGCAGCCAAAGGCAGGCTGGGTGGGGCCGAGGAGGAAGGTCTTTCCTTCAATTCATATTACCACCCACTGCGGCAATGAAGAGATCCAGGAGTGGAGTGGGGAGGTGGCAGACCAGGGTGTGCATGCAGGTGTGGAAAGGGGGTGCTGGTGTGGGTGGAGGGGGCAGATCTGGGAAGGCTCAGCAGCAGCAGTTGGGAGCATCTTGGCTGCAGGGGAGCCGATTGGATTGCTGTGGGAACACATGTGCCTCGTCCTCTTGCCCACGTACCCCTCTCACTGCTGAGCTCGGTTGGAGGGAAGGAGGCTGGCTTCCGGTATGCCTGCCATGGGTCGGGCGGGCACTGTGCCGCTGAGATGTTGATTAGGTCCCCAGCTTGAGAAATGAGGGCTCTGAGGCTCAGCAAGTTCAGGAAGTTGTCCAAGCCACACAACCAGCCCCCTGCAGATGCAGAACTCAAGCCTGCCATTTGTGGCTGCGTCTAGTTGGGGCCAAAGACCTGGCTCTACCCCTGGGGCCCCTGGTCCCTCCCCCCACACAGGTCCTGCATGCTTGTCGCTTTATTTTTCCCAGAGAAACGTCACCTCCGTGTGTAGAGATATAATTGTTTGATGGAATTAGACTTGTGTTGCTCTCTCAGAAAGCTTTGAATGTGAACACTGAGGCACAGCCAGGAAACAGGGCAGAGGCCTCTGGGAATCCTTTCTCTCCTGCCCCACCCCTCTCCCCATGCCACTGCCTCCTAGCAGGGCCCTGAGAGCTGGTCCCTGAGCCCAGCAAAGCCTGCATCCTCCACCCTCAGACATCCCTCCCAGCACCAGAAAAAGAACCCCTCCCTATGGACTATTCTAAGCAGGAAGCCAGTTTTCAGTTCACTGGAAAACAGGAAATGCCTCCAAGGGTCTGAAGTCTCTTTAGTCACTGCGCGCCCTTCATGCAGGGTCTGCGTCCCAGGCCAGCTGCTGAGCACAGCCCCAGATGCAAGGCCACCCCAACCCCCAGCCTGGAGAGCGTGAGCCTCGGTACCACTCACAAGCCCCTCTGCTCCCGGCACCAGAGCTAACTTCTTCATCCCCTGCTCAGGACACGGGTCCTTCTGGACCGGGCGAGAGCCCTCAGGATGCCATGGATGCTACATGAAGCACCAGGGAGGCTGATTAGCCTCTCACCAGAGCCAGAGACCTCAGCCCCCGCCGAAGGCTGACCTCTCACCCACCCCCACCCGACTGATTTCTAAACCCCGTCAGAGATTGGTGGGCCCCCAACAAAGCCTGACTTCCTAGTCCTTTCCTATGGTTTGCTTCCTCATCCTGGTTACACACTCACCCTCTAAACTTGACCTTGTCAGAAACTAACCTTTAGTATTAACCACGGCTTCACTTCCTCCCCCTGGCCACAGACCAAGCTCGAATGCTCGCCAGCCTCCTTATCCATTCAGACATTTACTGAGCTTCTACTGACTGCTAAGTGCTGTGAGCCCAGCACAGCCTGGTGGGGTGGGGGGATGGGGGGTGGGGGGTGATGTAGGCCTCACACATGAAGCCCTAATCAGATTGGGGAGTGGGGGCGGGGGGAGGGGAGTGGGAGCCTTGTCTGAGACTCCAATGCTGTCACTGTCTCTGACTTGCTGGGTGACCTTGGGTTGGTCACATCATCTCCTGGGCCGGGATTTCCATGGGTTCCTCTGCAGCGGGATGGCATGCGCAGATGGTCTCTGAGCTCCCCATCCTCCATGGTACATGCCAAGGGGAAAGCCTAAAGCAGTCTAGGACATGAGACATCATCAGTGTCGGGAAGGTGTAAGGGATCAGGCACTTCTAGTTCTATGTGGTAGATGAGGATTCAAGGAATCCCTCCTCCATTTGAATGTTGGTTGTTTGGTTCCACCATAGATGGTGGGTCCCTGACTAGATACCACTAATAGTTCTTCCTGCCTCAGCTTTTCCATCTGTGAAAAGAGGTGTGACACCAGCCGTTCAGGATTCTGGCTGTCTATGAGTTGACCCAGATGGCAGAGGAAACCATGGGTTTTGGGGATACCAGGGTAATTTGGGATAAAGACCACCCAGGGCCCAGCACAGGAGCTTCAAGCTCAGTTTGATTCCCCAAAAGGCACAGGGATGGCAGTGGGTAGAGTGCAGACTGGCTGTGAGGGGGACAAACCACTCTTTAGAAACCTGCCCCCATTCTCCCATCATTAACTGAATTAATAAGCTCGTTCCTTATTAACTGCACAATGCCCAGAAGTCCACCATCAAGGAGCAGCAAGCTCATGCACAGGCAGTGCCCTGCACCTCACCTGCACGTTACCTGTCCCTAGCCCCCCGCACAGGCCTGCTTCCTTGACCAGCCCTCTTCCCCATAACTGCTGAGAGCAGGACACTGAAAGAAGAGCAGATACTGACTGGGAAAATCCACCAGGGCAGGTGAAGATAGATGGGTCTAGAGGAGGTGAGGTCTGAGGACTCCTGGGGTCTCCAAGTTCTTTTCATGAGGTGTAATCTATGAGCAATCTGTCGCTGTGTACTCAAACACCTCAGAACTTAGCTTAAAACCACAGACATTACCTCATAGTAACTCAAAGTAAGTCAGGACGCAGGCATGGCTTAGTTGGAAGCCTCTCCTCAGGGTCTCCCGCCAGCTTCAGTTAAGGTGGCAGCTGGGGCTGCAGTCTCATCCAATGGCTCAACTAGGGGAGGGTCTGCTTCTGACTCACTGCCGTGGTTGTGGGCAGGCCTCCGTTCATCACTCAGGATATCGGCCAGAGGCCTCTTTCAGTTCCTTGCTGGGTGGGCCTCCCCACAGCGCAGCTTGCACCATGGCAGCTCACTTCCCCCAGAGCGAGAGAGCAAGAGAGGGCACTCAAGGTGGAAGCCACAGTCTTTGTGACATCATCTTCAAAGTGACATCCTGTTGCTTTTGCTCTGTGTGTTCCTTAGAAGCAAATCACCGGGTCCAGCCCACACCCAAGTGGAGGGGATTCCACAAGGGCATGGAGATCAGGGGGTGGGGGTCATTGGGAGACACGTCAGATGCCGCCTAACAGAGGATCCGTGAGGCTCTCTCTTTTCCAACATATCTCTGTGATACTGGATTTTCTCCATATACTTCGCCCAGAAGAGACTTCATGCAGAAACATACGTGAGAATCCAGCGGTCCTCCATAAAGCTGCATATGAAAGAGATTTGTAGAAATGGAAAACAATGCCACTATATTGATAGATGTAACCCACATTAATAAAGGCTCATTGGGGTCCTCCTAATTTTCAAGAGTATAAAAGGATCTTGAGATCAAGAAGCTTGAGAATGAGGGCGCCTGGGTGGCTCAGTCGGTTAAGCGTCTGCCTTCGGCTCAGGTCATGATCCCAGGGTCCTGGGATCGAGCCCCACATCGGGCTCCCTGCTCTGTGGGGAGCCTGCTTCTCTGTCTGACCCTCCCCCTTCTCATGTGCTCTCTCATTCTCTCTCTCTCAAATAAATAAAATCTAAAAAATAAATAAATAAATAAAAATTTGAAAAAGAAGCTTGAGAATGACAGGTCTTGAAGGTTAGAGCTAGGAGACTATCCAAGGAGGGTTGCCCTGGGGGGTGGGGGGACATGCCAGTGAGAAACCTCCCAGCCCCCAAACACCTCAGAAGCCTCGATGCCTGGGAGAGAGGCAGCCAAACACAGCTAGTGAGACCAAGAGCCTACAGTCTACCTTTCACTTTCTTTACAGCTTTGCACACAAAGTGTCTCTGAATGTCTGTCGTTTTGCATCTGGGTGCGTGAATAGGTCCACCATGCACACATAGTAGTTGGCGTGGGCATATGTGTGCATGAGCTTGCACAGGCAGATCTGTGTGAGCACGCATAAAAGTTGTCATGCATACGCAGATCTGTGTGTACGAGTGCCCGGGTAAGGAGCTCCTGGGAGTGGGCAGGGCCCGGCCTGCAGGTCCAGGGGCATCCTGCTACAGGCCAGGGTGGCATGGACCACCACCTCCACGGCCGTGCATCCCTGCAATCCCCTCTGCCCTCAGCCCCTGCACTCAGCATGACTCTCAAATATTTTCATCTTCTATGGGAACTTCCTGTTCAGCTTCCTGTTGTTCTTGGACTTTTCTTTTTCAGTTGTATGGGGGTGTGTGTGTGTGTGTGTGTGTGTGTGTGTGTGTGTGTGTGTGTGTTTAAGGTTGTAATTCTTTTAATCTGTTTTAATCTGCCTTTCTGTTTTGTGGGCCCCGGCCACCTCTGAGGGGAAGAAGATACCCCGCAAGGGCAGGCCAGGGCCTTGGCTGGAGTTAAAGGCTCTCAGGCACTGAACACGGGGAATAACTCCTCCTTCCATCCAGATTAACTGAGGCTTTAAAAACCCCAGTTTATTCTGTAGAAACTGTTCTGTGCAAGGGGCAGCAGGAGGGGAAAGAGACCTGAGGGGAGCAGAATGTGCCACCCCAAAATATGCCTCTCTGGCCCAAGGATCATTTTGAGCTGCCTATTCTGAGAAAGTGCAGACACAGGAGAAGCTCTGAAAACACAGTAGAATTTCCTTAATCCCTCGTAGGGAAATTCACACTGGTAAAGGAAAGCACTTATTTGTCATCGTGTTTCCCTTTCAGTGCTAAGCAGGGAACCTCTACCAGAGATAACTTTTTCACTGGGAGATTTATCTGCAAAGCTGGGCAAGCTTTCTTTCCTTACACTTCCTCCTCTGCCCTTCCCCAGAGTTGCCTTTTCCCCCTCCAGAAGCCCCAGGTCCCTGTCCCTTCCTTCCTCGGGAGGGTAGATAGGCCTCAACTGTCTGGTCACCTTTTGAGTCTCCTATCTTTGTGGGGCTCCTGACCGCACACACCAATGTAATTAAAATTGGGGGTTTTTTTTCCTCCTGTTCATCTTACATTACTTAAATCCATAGACCAGCCACAGAATCTAGAAGAGTAGAAGGGAACATTTTTCCTCCCCTGCAGGCCTCAAGGCAGATTTCTGGGGGCGTGGGGCAGGGGGTGGATGGGGCGGGGGGAGGTGGGCAGAGAAGGCCTGATGAGGGCAGTACCCCAGGTTTGCGGGCTCAGTGACTCTATTAACCCTGCCCTCCACCCACCTCTCCCGCTGTTGCTGAAGAGGTAGGAGCACAGCTGACAAAGAATGTGGGCTGTGGCCAGAGCCCAGCCTCGGGTTGGCCCCGCAAGTCCCCGGCCTCACCCCCTGGCCGGCCCCTTCTCCCAGATGGATGGTCCTCTGCATAGACTGGTACCTGAGCCCTTGGCTGTCCCTCTGTTTGTGCCTTTCATTTCCCAGCCACCCTCCACCACACCAGATTCTTCTTTCACATTGTCATCAAAACTCCTCCAGGGAATCCTTCCCTGGCACTCCTAGGCCAAGGGGAGAGCTTTGTCCATGATGCCCCTCGCCAGAGCCACCCCCCAGGTCTCCTGCCCCTGTAGCTGGTCTAGTGGTTGAACCATCCTTGAGCTGCCTGTCACCCCCGCCTCAGGCAGAGTCCAGTGGCAAGTGACCCCAAAGCTAGACCAGCCCACTTCTCTTGCCTGCCTGGAAAGGGCAACTGGTCGCCTCCAGCTGTTGGTGGCCCACAAGGGCCCCACACACATGAGAACTAGAATTGTCATTTCCGAATATTGTTCAAGTAAAAATGAGGACTCTTGGGCTCCACCCCTCAACTTAGGAAGTCAGATCTGAGGGCGGGGGGTTTCAAGGGTGATCTGATACGCAACCAGGGCTGTGAAAAGATCCTCCTGTGTCTAGGGTGTCCTGGGTTTCTAGCTGAGGGACTGCCATGGTTGGTGCCCGAAAGTACAGGAGGAACTGAAAGGGAGACAGGGAGATGCCACGCAAGGAGCACAGGTTCCAAGGTCTCAGGGATCTGCCACTTGCTAGGAGACACTGAGCAAGCTGCTTGCATTGTCAGTGTAGAGACCCTCACGCCTTCCTCGCAGGGTTGTCGGGTGGGGAAAAGATGCCGACCGTGCCCAGGCTGGCTCCTCCCGGGGTTCAGGGCGGTACCTTAGAATGGTGTGGAAGGAGAAACCTCTCAGCCCATCTTCAGGACCTGGGGGAGGGCTAGCGCTCACCATTGCTTTGGGCCTTCGCACCCCAGCCTTGGCCTGAGGGAGCTCCTTGAGACTAGTGTTCAGTGGGCCCACCGGGATGGTTCCTCTGAGCCCAGCCCAAGAAAGCAGAACTCCTGAAACCTGTTGTTTATGAGCAGGAATAAAGGGACAAAACACTGCTTCCTGGTTAAACCATCTCCTGTAGACGTCATCTCTGCCCAGACACCTTTGTCCCCTGAGGCTGCTGTTCCCTGAAGCCACTACAGTCCGAAGAGGGGCAGTTTGAGCTGAGCCTGTGACCCACACTCACCTCCAGGGAGTTGTCCTGCCCCCACTGCTGCCTCCCTCTGGAAACTTCCCTCAGGACCCACTGAGTGAACCTCCCTCAAAACCAGCTCAACTTCCACCGTCTGCCTTCATTTGAACTGATAAGGCCCTCATTGCCCCAGACCCCCAAACTGCCCACCAAGGATTCAAGATGGTAGTTTAAAATGTCTTCTCTCCTCCCAGCTCTCCCCAAGACTCTAGCTAATCCCTATTTACTTCAGCCATCACACATGTCCTCAAGGGTCTTCCTGCTCTGATCACTCCTGGGCCCAGCTATATCCAATCCTCTGCTATTCCTTCCTTCTCAAGCCTTCCCACTGGGACTCCATCACCTCAGACCCACCCCTACAACCTTCACTATATCCTCAGCCTGTGTGCCTTAGCCCCGCCCCCCCCAAAGTCTTCCTGTCCCCTGTAGCCCTCCCCAGTGAAGGCAGCTTTCTGCCCGTCCAGAGCTTGGGTAGCTGTTTTCCTTGCCTTCCACTGACATCCCCAAGCCTTTTTATACCTTCCTTCCAAATCCCAGCTCCTGCGACACTGACCCCATCTTACCATACCGTCTGCACCCACCACCCCTCTTCTAACCTTCCCGCTCTTCCCTCTTGCATTGAAGATTCCAATTGTTGGCTCATTTTTTCCCATGCATGACTTCATTCTAAGAGACTATAACATCCATGGAGCCCCTGCATCTAATGCCCTGATCTCCCAGTTCCCTGCCCTCCCTGCCTCCAACTCCAACTTTCTTCCACCCCAAACCAGCCCCCCCATCCCGATAGTCACCCCATTCCTATTCAGCCCCAGTAACTGCAGCATCTCTGAAACTCAACCACAAGCCTCAGACTGTCTCACCACAACCTTCTAGCCTTCTAGCCAACAGTGCACTAAGGTTTTGTATCCCCTCAAGGAAACTGCAACTTCATTGAGACTTACAATCCGTTGAGCCCACCACCTCTTCACCATCCATCAGCCTACTTTTGTCTTCATAGTTCTCTTTACCTGGCTGAGAGTCCATCATCATTATAATGACTATTCTTTCAAACACTCTTAGCTTCCTTGGGGCTTAGCGTTACTTGTCTGGCAAAATTCCAAACTTGGTTAAATCCAGCAATTCCACTGTGCCTACCCCAGAGCAGCTAAATATTGGTTGAGAAAAATCATAAACTCTAGCTCGAAGGCTCCCCCTTACCTTCATGACCACAAAACACAGTGGCCATTTAACTTTTCCTGGCAATCCTTGGATGGTTCCCAAATAAGTTTGGTCTCCCATTCTAGAAGATGATTAGCTAATACCTTTCTCTCTTGCTGAACTTCTGACTTCTTTCCATCCCATAATTTCAGCTGATGACTTTGCCTTATGCTTATGGGGGAAATAAAAGCCACCAGTCAAAGAATTCCTCATCCTTCCACCTCCAAATCTACTATGGTGAGGACCACAAGGACAATTTGAATAGAGGCCATTATAACCAACACTCTTGATTTGCTCTTGGTTTAAACAGGAAGTCTATAGCTTCAACAGTGAGTATAATGATTGCTAGAGATTTGTTTTTTGGGTTTTTGTTTGTTTGTTTCCTTTTGCTTTGTTTTTCATACAGTTTTATAATCTATACTCTTGCTGTAGGTTTTTGAAAGCCATCCCTTTTCATGTTATTTTCTAATGTCAGTTTGCTATGAGATCTGGTTTGTTTGTTTTATCATGATTGAGTGTTGGATTTTATTAAATATATTTTCTATATTAACTGATATAATTATATGGAGCATAGTGATCCATAGACAAATGAATGAGAAATAATTGATGTTGTAAATCACTGAGTTTTAAGGTGCTATTTGTTACATGACATTATCATGGCAAAACCTGACTAATGTACTTTATAAAATAAGCTGGATAGCTTTTGTTCTCTTTCTATTATCTGAAACAATTTGTATGTTTTTCTGTTCTCTGAAATGAAGCTTCCATTTAAACCATCTATGCCTGGTATCTCTTGAGAGAAGGAAGCTTTGGTTACTGATTCACCTTCTTTTAGTCTCATTAGTTGATTTACTTATTTTTGAAATTCTCCACATGAGTCAATTATTACCATTTATGTTGTTCCAGAAATGTATTCATTTCACTCAAGTTTTTTATTTTTTCTAATATATGCATTTATTACTATAAATTACCCTGTAAGCAATACTTTCACTGCATCCCACAAATGTTGCTACTTGTCTTTTCATTTTCATTTAGTTCAAAATATTTTTAAATTTCTTGAGATTTTTTTTTAAAGATTTTATTTATTTGACAGAGAGAGACAGAGCAAGAGAGGGAACACAAGAAGGGGCAGTGGGAGAGGGAGAAGCAGGCTTCCCACGGAGCCAGTAGCCCAGTGCAGGGCTTGATCCCAGGACCCTGGGATCATGACCCGAGCCGAAGGCAGACACTTAACGACTGAGCCACCCAGGTGACCCTCTTGAGATTTTTTTTTTACTCATGTTATTTAGAAGAGTAATGTTTAATCTGTATTTTTGGTGGTAATCTTTTTGTTATCAACTAGTTTAATTCCCTTGTGGTCTGAGAGCATACATGGTATGATTCCTACTCTTTTAAATTTGTTAAATTGTGTTTTATGGTGCAGAATATGGTCTATCCTGGTGACTGTTCCATGTGAGCTTGAGAAGAATGTGTTCTCTGCCATTGGATGAAGTAGTCTATAGATGTCCATTATATCCAGTTGATTGATGGTGTTGTTGAGTTCAACTATGCCCTTGCTGATTTTCTGCCTGCTGGCTCAGTTCATTCCTGATAGAGGGGTGGCAAAATGTCCAACAATGATAGTGGATTACTCCATTTCTCTTTACATTTCTATTAATTTTTGCCTTCCACAGTTCGATATTTTGTTGTTAGTTGCATATACATTAAGGACTGTTATGTCTTCTTGGAGGAAGACATTACCCTTTTATCAGTATGTAATGCATTTCTTTATCCCTGATAACTTCCCTTGCTTTGAAGTCTGCTCTGTCTGAACTTAATATAGCTATTCCTGCTTTCTTTTGATCAGTGTTAGTATGGTATGTTTTTCTTCATTGACTAATTTTTAATCTATATATGTCTTTACATTTGCATTTGAATGGGTTTCTTGTAAACAACATATGCTTGGGTCTTGTTTTTTGATCCACTTTGACAATCTCTATCTTTTAATTGGTGCATTTAAATCATTGATGTTCAAAGTAGTTATTGATATAGTTGGACTAATATCTATCATATTTGTTACCATTTTTCTATTTGTTGCCTTTGTTCTTTGTGTCCAGTTTTGTCTTCCACTCACTTTCTACCTATCATAGTTTTAACGGAGCATTTTATATGATTCCATTTTCTCTCCTTTCTTAGCATATTTTTTTGCCTTTTTTAGCAACTGCCTTAGAGTTTGCAATATACATTTGCAACTAATCTGACTCCACGTTTAAATACCACTATACTGCTCACAAGTAGTATGAGAAGCATATTATTTAAAATAGCCCTATTTCCTCCTTCCTGTTCTTTGTATTATTGCTGTTATTCATTTCACTTATACATAAGCATACACGAGTCTTCCTTCTTCAATAGATGCAGAAAAATGTTTATAAAAAATAAACGTCCAATTACAATAAAAACATTTAACAAGTGAGGCAGGAAAGAGGCAGATACAGTCCTGCAAAGACACAGATCTCCTTTTTTTTTTTTTTTTTTTAACAAAAAGAAATATATTAGTTCAGGTAACTGGGAGGTTTAAGGGTGATATTAACAATAGTGACGGATAGATTCCAAGCCTCCAGAAGTGTCAGCAAGACACTGTCTCTCTGCTGGCTGTGCTTTGTTCTTTTGACTTCATTCTCAAGAAGGCTCTCTTCACATAGTTTGAGATGGCCACCAGCCACTCCAGACTTCTACCTTCTGTGGACCAAGTAATAATTCACAATGTGATGGTTCTAGCAAAATCCTGTGATGAGTCTAATTGATCAGGTCTGGCTCATCTTTTGAGCTGGGCTCAGGAGAAGAAGAAAGCCCTGTCCAACCCACACAGATGATTCCCCAGAGAAGAAGAGATATTATTTCACCAGTAGAAGAAATGCTGGACAAGCAAAACAACAGATATCTAGTACAGAGAGACTTTTCAAACTTTTCTCCCATGAATGAGGATTACATAGTTTATGTGGCATGAGTTCAGGAGTAATTTAGCTGAATGCTTCTGGCTCTGGGGGGTTTCTCATGAAGTTCAACTGGATGTTGGCCAGGGCTGCAGTTTTCTTAAGGCTTGCCTATAGCTGGAGAATCTGCTTCCATGATGGTTCTCCCATACGACTATCAAGTTTGTGCTCTTTGTTGATGGAAGATCTTAGTTCCTCACCATGTGAGCCTCTTCAAAGGGTGGCTTTATGGTCTTCTTGAGATAACAGCTGGCTTTCCCCAAGAAAGTGATCCAAGAGACCAAGGAAAACGCTGAAGTGTGTTTAATGACTAGCTTTGGATATCACCTATCATCACTTCTACAATATCCAACTGATCAGAAAGGTCATCCCTTTCAATATTAGAGGGGACTGCACAAGAGCATGAACACCAGGAGATGAGGGTCGCTGGGAAGGGGTAAAACTAATCAAAGAAATAATAGAGGAAAACGCCCTAGATGAGAATCTCATTAGATTCTAGATTAAAAGGCTCTTCAAGTTTCTAGCACAATGGATTAAAATAGACCCTCCCCAATGCATGTCCTGAAATTTCAGAACACTGAAAGTCAAAGGGAAGATCTCACAAGATTCTGGGAAAGAAAAAAAGATGTCACATACAAACATTTAGAATCAGAAGGACTTCATAATTCTCCAAGGCAAGTGTGTAAGACTTTTTTAAAATTCTGATGAAAAAATTACTTTAGATATAGAATTTTATACCCCAGATAAACCATCAATCAAGTTTTGGTGTAAAATAGAGTCACTTTAGATATTCAAGTTTAAAAAAACGTCTCCCACACACCCTGTCTCAGAAACTTTGGGAAAACAGACGATCCAGGAAACAAGAGATTCAATACAAGGAAGAGAAGAAGGAAATCCCCAGAATGATGGAGAAAAAAATCCCAAAGACAACAGCTAAGTGTAGAGAGCAAAGAGGACAGACTTGAACAGGTCGGAAGACTCAGAAGATTATTCCATGAGAAGATTACACTGATAGAGCACCTAACATGTTGGAACACAATGAGAGATTTACCCAACTGAGAGATTAAAGTTGAACAAGTGATGAGTTGGTCAAAAAATAAGATAATGACAAAATAAAACAAATATTAATTTCAGGGAAAACAAAATATGGTGGGGAAAGGTTAAAGCAGTCAGAGTTTACTCTGTGTCTCAACTGGAACTGGCATTTACAAAGTCATGAAAAATGCAAACACAGAACAGCGGATCTAACTAAATTATGATGTAACTATATTGGGAGGACAGAGGAATGAAGAGCATGCACGAGTGAAATGTGATGGGGCAGGCCAGGGTTAAAAGAGAGCTAAATCCTTGCTTTCCACAGCAGGAAATCACTAGATCATATCTAGAACCGAAAAATCAATAAATAGCCGTATAATCATGTTACTTAGAGATGTGGAAGTAAATACCAAATGAATCGACTAAGTGGTTGGAACTGGCTGCCTCTGGGGAGCAGTAATTAATGGAGGGTATGAGGGCAGATGTGCTACTATTCATAATAAACCTGTATAGCTGCTGTAACCTCCCAGCTATGTTCACGTAAATTTAATCAAAATAAAGCTAAATAGAGAGGATTCTGAGAAGGTGGCAAAGGCGGCAGCACCAGGAACCAGGAATCCCCACCAGGTGCATCCCCACCTAGACAAAAATTACATTGGCAGAATCTGTCTGATGGAACTGTTTTGGAACTCTGGAGCCTACGGAAGGCTTGCCACTTCCAGGGAAAGGCACTGCTGTTGATTTCAGTCAAGTTCAGCTCTTAGCACTATTGCAGCCCCCATCTCAGCCTCAGCCCCATGGCAAACGGCAGAGCACACGTTCCAAGAAGAGCTGGCATGAAGCATATGGGAACCAGGGTAGGCAAAGGGGACTCTGCCCTCTTTCAGGGATCTGTGTTCCACAGCTGTCTGTTGCTTCTTTTCACAGAGGTGCAAAGAGGTGCGTGGCCATTGTTGTTGCATCTCCTCCCATTTTTGCTAAAGTCACTTCGGGGGAGGGGAGGATTTAAAAGGCTAACACCCCTTTTTCCCCCTCCCTTTTCACTTTCTCTTTTTCCACTCTTGGAAGCCAGACATAAAAAACCAGGGTACTCAAAAGCAATTACATATATAAGGAAAGTTAGAAAGTGACCACACACACCCGGAGAAAGGTGCAGGTTCAGAAAAGACCTAAGGAGACCTTAAGTTTATACCTCAGGCAGATCCATGGCACAGAGAGAGCCTACAAAAATTAATAAACAGACAAACAAACAAACAAAAACAATAATAAAAAAAACAGCAAACCCCAGGGAAGGGGGAAAATCTGATTTCCAGAGTTATCACATTATTAGATTCAAATGTCCAGTTCTTTTAAAGAAAAATCACAGGACATAAAAAAAAAAATAGGAAAGTATGGCCCTTTCAAAGGAAAAAATATTAATCAACAGAAACTGTTTCTGAAAAGGATCTGAAGGCAGATCTACTAGACAAAGACTTTAAAACAACCAACTTCAAGATAGTGGAAGATCCAAAGGAATATGTGAAGGAAGTCAAGAAAACAATGTATGAACAAAATGGAAATACCAGTAAAGAGACAGAAGACCTAAAAAGGTTTTTTTTTTTTTTTTATTGGTTTTGGTTTTGGTTGGGACTCAGGTGCTGGTCCCAGGGTGGGACTCAGGGCTATTATGAGGGTACAAGAGGCTTGGAACACTCTTATTGGGGCAGAGCATCGGGTTCATCTCAGGGTAGGGTAACTTACAGTATGAGAAGTCTTGGAAGGCTGGTCCTGAGGTATCTGCACCTGCGGCCGCTCCCATAGAGACACCACCCAGGTTCTGGGAGATGAGTTGCAGGTACATGAAGTTGCAGAAACCACAGGGATGAGTTTCCCCATCTCACATGGCCAACAGCATGACTCCTGGAAGCTGGTGACAGGAGACGGCTTGGCATGCACAGCCTGACTGTCGAAGTGGCAGTTATGGGGTGCAGATGCTAGCCACCCTGCCTCTTCTTTGTGCTGGTACCTGACATAGATATTGCCTGCAGGGTGGTCCCTTGGTTTTGGCTAAACACCTTCAGCTTTTGTTTATCTGGACATGTCTTCTTTTCTCCCTTACTTTTGAAGGACAGTTTTGCCAGATAAAAGATTCTTGGTTGACACTGGGGGTGGAAACCCCCTTCGTATTCAAAGAGATCAATAAATCAAAAAGGGAGAAAAGATAAAACCAAGAGAAAAATAGGCAAGGAATATGGATAGACATTACAAAAAAAGAAATACGATCCTCAGGAGACGCATGAATAAATTTTTCATGTCATTCATAATTCAGGACATGCAAATTAGATGATGTCATGCCCAGTTTTTGTAGCATATTGACACAGGAAAGAGAATTTTATACTCCTCACTAGCAAAAGTAAGGGCGGATTAGCAGGTAGCTAAGAGTGCAGATTGAGGCAGACTTGGCTGAACACCAAGTGGGAATATCTATGAAAATGTATTAGGTACCTGTACGCTGGGCTTTTCTCCTATAGGCATACTCCACGAGTAGGCCCTCTGTGTTCAAAGGCACTCGTTGGAAAAACCACCAATATCTCTCTGGACAGGACTAGCTAAACAAACAGTGATACCTCCTTTTCGTGGTATCTTAGTCTATTCAGGCTGCTTTAACAGAATACCATAGACTGGGGAGCTTATACACAACAAAAATTGATCTCTACAGACCTAGAGGCTGGAAGGCTAGGATTGAGGCACCAGCAGATTCAGTGTGCAGGGAGGGCCTGCTTCCTGGTTCAAAGGCAGCAGTCTTTTCTCTGGGTCTGCCCATGGCAGAAGGCATGAGGAAGCTCTCTGGGGGTCTCCTTTATGAGGGCACTCATCCCATTCATGGAGGTTCCACTTTTATGGTCTAATCACCTCACAAAGGCCTCACCTCCAAATACCATCACACTGGGGATTAGGTTTTAACATATGAATTTTGGGTGGGACACGAACATCCAGACCTGAGCATGTGGAATACTCTGCACCGTTAAGAAGAGAGGCTGATCTGTGTGTGTTCATATCAAAGAGAAGACAACATATATTAAGTTTAAAAAAAAAAAAAGAAAAGCTTCTAGCCGTGTTTATAGCATGAGTCCATTTGTGTGACAAATGGAGAAAAGTGATATTTGTAATAATCTGGCACCTCCTTGATGGTCATTAGAAAGTACTTAGCTACTTTCTCTAATGTAAGCTGTAAAACTAAACAACAATGATGATTCAAAACAAAATACAGAAATTCATTTGATAATGAGGCTCACTTGGATGCAGAGGTCATGCAGAATCTTTACATTTTTGTGTGATGTACAGCAGCTTTGTTATTCTCATTCAGCAGCTCAATAATGATAAAAGTAATACATTTGAACTTAGGAAAGAAATGTATATAACATTCCGCTTTTAGATGTTTTGTAAGTTTTAGTTATTGGGCTTTTCTTTTTTTAATGAGCTTTCTTTAAAAAGTATGTAATTCTTTAGCTTGAAGAAAAAAAGAAAACCCTAGAAACTAATATCCCATATTTCTTTCCTCAGCTGGCTGGGAGTTTCTTGACCCAGTAAGACCTTAGCGGATTTGTCCTGAACTAGAATTCAGGAGGCCTGGGTGCCAGTCCTGGCTCTACTCTTTGCTGGCTGGATGACCTTGAGTAAAACCTGTAGCCTCCCTTAGCTTTTTCTCAGCTGTCCTGTGGGGTACAGCACCTTTCCTGTCTACCTCATGGGACCACTTTGAGGAGCAAAGGAGATCTATCAACTTGGAATCTGTACAGGCTATGCAAACGGAAGGGCTTTTATTCTGATAACGAGGAGGATCTTCTCAGAGGTTCAACATTTCTGCTTTCTGGTTTCCCCAGAGGGCAGGCAAGCCTGGGTATTTATTTAATAAACCTTGAGTGCCTTTCTGAACAGGCACTTCGCCAGGGGCTGGCGATTGACAGTTGAATGCGACACAGTGCTTGCTCTCAAAGAATTCAGTTTGGTAGGGGAGGCAACTCACAATTGCAGTAAAATGGGAGAAATGCAATAGAACAGTTACAGAGTGACAGAAGCCCGAGAAGGAACTCTGTCTGGTTGGGAAGGTGTGGTGGAAAAGGTGACATTTGGGTTGAGTCTTAAAGAATCTGTTAGGATTTGCCAGGGGATTGAGTGGTTTCCTGGTTGAAGCCTGGCAGTGCCCAGCCCCGGATCAATTTCTCACCTATATTTATCAGCCCTTACCTGGGCTGTGTTGTAGCAAGTCACTGGAAACTTGCTCTCAGCTGCCTGTCCTATTGGAAAATATTTGTGAAAATGTGTTAACAACAGGTTAGGAGTGTTTCCCTCCCAGGAATATATGCATTTGGGTCCAAAAAGTAAGATGGGTCCCTACGCACAAAGGAATCATAATAATGTTTTAGTTTTACAGCTGATGCTAGAGAAAGTACCTAAGTACTTTCTACTGGCCGCCGACTGGGGCTAGATCATTACAAATAATTGCTCTTCTTCATTGTCTCAGCAACTTAGTCCTGGTCCTATTACCGGCAAGGAAAGAGAAGGCCCGATTCACCAGGCTAGTTAGTAACAGAGCCAGATGCAAACGCAGGCCATGAGCTTGCACGTCCATTGTTAGGTTGGTTCTCACAGCAACCCTGGGAAATGGGCAGGAAATGCACATGATCCCCCATATAAGATAGGAAATTTGGCCTGGGAGAGCTTTGCGAGGGACCCCAGCTAGCATCCGGACTCCTGGCCGGGTTGAGGCTGCTGCCTTGAGGTGGAGGCCAAGGCCCTGACAGGCAACGGGGGCAATATTTTGGGGGTAGGGCTGTCTCCCTGGCACTTCTCAAATCTCATCTCTGGAAGCAGGTGCCCACTAAGCCTGGGTGTCAGGCCTACCATGGCTGGGCCTAGGACCCTGCTATTCTGGAAAGCTATTTGGGAGGCGATACCTCTACTTCTCTGATTGTCCTCACCATGAGGTGGGCTAGACACTGTCTACCAGGGACCGCTCCACGTTGACCCTTTTCCTGTCCTTGTTCAAGCAAATGACAGGGACGTGGAAGAGGACTTGTTTCTCCCTGGCTTGAGGCAACATTTGAGCTGATAGAGAATAACGTCTTCTTTCATGGATTGCTTGGATTAGTGCATTGGGAATGGCGTCTCTGTGGGTTCACAGAGAGGGGGGTGCGGCTGAAAAGCTTGAGCAATGGTTAACCAGGAGAAAGTCACATTCAAACACAAGACCTCCTGCTATGCATTCCTCCAAACCCACTGAGTCTTTTCTGTCTCTGTCCATCTGTCTCTTTTCCTCTACTTTCTCCCGTAGGCCCCCTGGTGTATCTGTACCTGCTTCCTTTTCCCTCTGCCCCTCGTCTATCTCTCTCCCTCTGCCGCTCTCCCTCTCCCCTCCCTCTTGTCCTTTCTGTCCTCTGTCCCTATGGGTCCACCCCTTTGCCGGCCCCATGGCGGACCTACACACATTTAGGAGTCAGTGTTTTTACCAAAGAGATTCTGTAATCCCTTCTGTTAAAAAGTAGGCAAGTTGCACTCTTTATGTGCCAAGAAAAAAACCAAGTCATCTTCTTTTAACTTTTCTTTTCAGCCGTTGGCCTGTGGCTGGAGCAAAAATAGGTCTCCCTGCTTCTGGCACTCACACCACCCTACCCAAGCTGCAAGCCAGCCCAGTTGGCAGATATGCTGCTGGGGCCAGAATCCTCTTACCCAACTCAGGGCTGCTACCAGAGCTCTGAGCCCAACCAGGCCTCCCAGCCAAGACCTCCCAGCCAAGGCCCTGGATTGCCTGGAGGCCCTGGGGGGTGGGGGGTGGGGGGTGGGGCAGACTGGCCAAGACTCCCGCCCACCTGGCCCCGGGGCTGGGGCTGCTTAGCTGCCTTCTCCCCTTCCCTGGTGAGGCTGCAGGAGGGAGGGGGTCAGCAGGAGCCCAGCCCCTCTCTCTGCTTGTCATTATTCCCGGTGACACCCTGCAGCCTGAGCCAAGCTGTCAGGTTAGTGCCCAGCCCAGCAGTGTTAAATTTATGGGACTAACATTTGAATGGGAAGTTAGAGTTACATAATGTTCTTACCTCATAACAAGCTGCTGGAGGCAGTTTTATTGAGTCCTGAGAGTCAAACTGAGGCTCATAGAGTTTAAGTTACCCACTTAGGGATGGAGCTGGTACTTAAGACTCTGGAATTCTTTGCCTGAATGCCCTCAAACCAGGTTCCAGAGTCTGCACAGGCCACTTCTCCAGGCCTGTTGTCCTAGGGCAGATTGTATAAGGTGTATACATTGTCTCTAGTCTCAAGGCTAGCCACAGGCAGAAGTGTGCTGGATGTAGATGGACCTTGGACATGTAGGCTGGCCTATCCCCACTCAAGTGTGAAGTTTCTGCAGAGAGAGATGTCATTGGGGGTAGGAAGAGGAGGGGACTGGGTCCGCTCTATCAGAAGTACCACATTCAGGCATGGGACTCCCAGGAATCTGAAAATTCCAAGTTTGAACCTGGCCTCCCAGGTCATTGTGAATGTGTATTTGTGGAGTTAGGAGGATAGAATATATTTTACTTAATAGTTAACTCAATTTATCACTTAAATATTAAGACTTATGTTCATTGGGATATCACTAGACTTATGGGTTCTGGGGCCATAAATGTTAGAGGGGGCCCAGGTGAACACCTGTTCATGTGTTTACTGGCAGTTTGGATGTCCAAATCCCTTGCCCATTTTCTTTTTTTTTTTTTTTAATTTATTTATTAGAGAGAGAGAGAGTGAGAGAGAGAGCGCAAGAGGGGGTAGGGTTAGAGGGAGAAGCAGACTCCCCGCCGAGCAGGGAGCCCGATGTGGGACTCGATCCTGGGACTCCGGGATCATGACCTGAGCCGAAGGCAGTCGCTTAACCAACCAAGCCACCCAGGCGCGCCCCCTTGCCCATTTTCAACTGGGTTATCTCAATCATGTTTGGATGTCTTTGTGCCTCAACCCTTCAGAATCTCCTTATCTGGACCCAGGAGGAGGGGCAGAGCTCTAGAGAGTGTCCCTCACCACCTATGTCTTCATCTTGGCCCACCTGAGAGATCAGTCATGCTTTGTGGTTGAAAACTTTCTTGTCATACCTGGCAGTTTTCTATGTCCTGACATACCTGGCATTTTCTATGTCCTAGGCTCAGTGTCTTAGAAGGTCCTCCAAGTCAACACATTCCCTCTCCCAGCCCTGTTCTTCCTCATGGCTTCCACACTCACTCCCAATTCCCCACCTACCTGTCACCAAGTCTGATCTATTTTACCTCCTTGAGGTCTCTGAAGACCAGCCATGTAGCTCTATGCCATAATGACCTCCCAGTTCCGTTCAGGGCCTCTCTGTGGGAGCCAGGGAGAGTCTCCTGACGGCTGTCCCTTCCTCCAGTCTTGCTCTTCTCTATCCCACGCTCCACATTGCTGCCAGAGGGTCTTCCTAAACAGCTCAGAAATCTGCCAAGTGCCCCACTCCCCATAAACCAGAACTCCAGTTCCTCAGCCTGTCCTTCAAGGGACTTGTTTCCTTATGACATCAGTTGTAAAGATCAGGTTGCCCCCTATAGCACATGTGGGGAATGGGGGACAAGTAAGGTGCACAAGTAAGGAGGGAAATCAGGCAACAGCAAACCTCAAGCACGTGACTACGCCTTCTGGCAAAAGCCAGGAAACAAAGCCACCAAGGAAGACCAAGGTGGACAGCAAGCTTGGAATTCCTGAGCTCAGAGCCTGGGCCACCTCATTACCTCCTCAGCTCTTGATCTCTGCTCATTGCAGAAAGATGTGCCCTCTTTCCCTTCTCTCTCTGCCTTTTTCCTTCTACTCTCACCACCAGCCAGCTGCCTTGTTTTTCCTATCTGTACTTCAACCCTCACAGGGAAAGAATCTCTTGACCCAATTAGTCCCCATCTTCCTTGAGTGGAGAGTTCTCACCAGACCACCTCCTGGACAGGACTCGGAGCAGGTGCCTGGCCTGATCTAGTCAACTGAGAGCAGGGTGGGGGGTCACAAGGTGACCAGGTGGACTGGCCAGACCTCCACCAACCATCTCCAGAGCTTTAGAGATTTGAGAACCCACGGTGCTCTTCCCACCTTCCTCATCTTTGCTAATGCTCTTCCCCACACCACGTACACTCAGTCTCTATGGCTCAGACCCATGCTGCCCACCCCTGTGTTTCTCCCCCAGGAAGCCTCCTCTAAACCCCTCCAGCCAGGATGAACACTCATTCTGGGCCCCTACAGCTAGTTGCACTGATGTCCTGCTTTTTGTGCTTGTGAGTTGTCTGTCTCCCCAGTTGGGTTGTAAACACTATGAGAGCAGAGACTATACTAGCCATCTTTTTTTGCTTTTAAAGATTTTATTTATTTATTTGAGAGAGAGAGAGAGAGAGCAGGGGGAGGGGCAGAGCAGGAGGGAGAGGGACAAGCAGACTCTTCCCTGAGCACAGAGCCGGATGCGGGGTTCGATCTCACAACCCTGAGATCATGACCTGAGCCGAAATCAAGAAACCCTGTGCCATCCAGGCACCCCAATACTATCCATCTTTGTATATAGTCCAAGTGCCTCTTACAGAGCTCTGCGCATAGAATAAGCTTCCAGTTAAATACTTTGGTGGATAAAGTATCATGCTGGATAACCTAGCATAGCTGATGATCTCAAAACTATTTCTTTTCTCTTAGATGCATCTTATAAATATTTTTAAACACCAGGAACAGATTTTAAAACCCTGAGAGCTCAAAGACCCCCTCCATCTCACCCTGCACCAACTCCTCCTCAGCCAGAGCCTTCCCTCTGTCCCGGTACACAGCCTGTGATGGGGGCAGTGGGGCTCCCCCCGGGAACCTGTGGGGTCGTGGGCTCTGTGTGGAGGGCCTGCAGGGGCAGCCTGGCATGAGGCCGCACTGCTGCTGGGCCTGGGTGATGTGGGAGGCGTGGGCAGCCCCAGCGTGCTCTCCCTCACGTCCTTGAAGCTTCCCCTGTCCTCTGACTCAGCTCCAGCATCTCAATTCGTGGATGAATGCCCTGGGCCCAGACAGAGAGTCGATTCAGCCCAGCAGGGTTTCTGGAGGGCTCCCAGGAGGGGGAGGCCCGGAAAATGGCCAGGGGGCAGTAAAGTTGGGGTGATGGCCAGTTCGCTCCAGCTGCAGCTCAGGGCACATTTTTCTCCGTCCCCACCCCCACCCCACATTCTTCTGGTGCCCTCATCAGGGCCCAGCTCTACTGGACAAACAGGAGACTGGAACCTACCTTGGGAGCTCAGCTGCTAGGGTCCTACCCTCCCCTGCCCTGTCCCTATCATTTCCCCCACATCTGAGGTTGAGTGTGAACATGTGTGCGTGTGCATTTGTGTGTGTAAGGGTGTACACCCCTGATAGCAGATGCAGATGAAGCCTCTCCTCGGGGGTCCCTGCACCACCCAGGGCTGCCACAGAGAGCTGAGAGGGAGTTAAGTCCCTTTTTGAGCTCAAAGGTAGGCTCAGACTTCTTTCTTTATATAATTTATATAATTATACCTAAACTTGGTATCATTTGATAATTTAACACACAATAAAATGTACATATCAGTTTGATCATTTTTTACAATTTGGGTACAACCACCATCCGCATTCTAGAATATTCCCATTTCCCCAGAAATTTCCCTCATGCTCCTTTCCACTGAGCCCCCTCTCCTTTCAACCCCTGTCTGATTTTTATCGCTGTAGATCAGCATTTAGGTTTAAAGACTTGTAAATCCGCATCAAAGGAGACATCATCAGACTCCATGGCATGTGTCTGCATCTAGAGACTGCCAGGCAATCTCCGGTTCTGAAGCTAAGGGGCCCTGGCCTCCTCCCCTTCCTCCAGGGTCCCCACTCCAGGATCCAGAGGTGCTACCTGACAGCACAGCAGGGTCACCAAACAGTGCAGGGAAGGAACACAGCACTGGGGGGCCTGAAGGCCTGGCCAAGGGGCCTGGGCTCACCAATGGCCGTAGGCTGAGGCACTTGAGCTTTTGGGTCTCAGGTTCCTTAGCTGTACACTGGGAACAGAGATGGTCACCCTCCAGGGCTGCTGGCAAGATTGAAGCCAATTTGTAGCCAGGTTTATAGGTGAGAGGCAGGGCACCAGTCAACTGATAAATTAATCCAAATAGCTATTATTTACTGAACTATCTTGGGTGCCAGACGTCATGCTAGCAACTTCCTTCAATCCTCCAGTCAGGGGGCGGGTACTCTTATCCCCATTCGACAAGTAAGAAAGCTGGGACTCAGAGCAGTCAAAAGACTGGCCCAAACCAGCCAGAAAATACTGGAATCTGACTTTGGCAGCCACTCTAGTCTCCCACTCTTGACCCACTACTCCCTCTTCCTCCCAGATGAATATATTCATTGACAAAAATGAACTATAGCTGACGGCAGTTTGTAAACAAAGCTGTGTAATGCTGGTACGACTTACTGTCAAGTCCATGAACAGGTCTGAGAGCCAGAGAATCCGATGACCACCCCCCCAACAGGCTTCACCCGCTAAGCTGGTCTGCCCTAATAAATTTCAGAATCATGACTGCTGCCTCTTCTCCTTGGACCCATACATAGACTATTGCATTTCAGCTTCAGAGACAGAAAGTCCTTCTTCATATCTAACTTCAGTCTTGCCTGCTGTTGTAAAGCCAACATCCAGCTCACCACTGGCCCTAGGCAAACCATGAAGGTACTAAAGAGCTTTCTGCCCTACAGGGCACCCCAAAGCGCTGAGGCCTGGAGCGGGGGCTGGTCTTCACAGTCCCTTCCCACTCCGAAGCATGGTAAGTTCTAGGGCTTCTCTGGGGATAGAAGAACAGATAGGCAGGATGAAAAGGGTCGAGAAAGGATGTCTGAGCTGCCTCATCTGTTCTCAGCTCCCACAGTGGCCCCTGTGTCTGGCTCCTTCCTCTGGGAAGCCTCCACCCACCACAGAGGTCACTCCCATGTCCTTGTGACATTTCTGCAAGGCTTGTCAAGGGAGGGTTTGGAGATAGGAGAGCAAAGGGACTGGCAGAGTCTTCTGGAAGAAATGCATTGCCTTAGTGTGGGGAGAGAGGCCTGCTAGGTCACTGCTTGACCGTGGTCAGGCCAGGTCCTGGCTTCCCCCCAGGGCCAGTAAAGATAATGTCACTGCTTCTCAGGAGTGCTCAGAGGCTCAGATGATACCAAGAGAGGGAAACGACTTGGCAAAGCGGAAGCTGAAGTTCAGCCCAGGGGATAATTTGAGGCACGCTGTGATGCAGAGAAGGTCTCAGACTCACCTAAGGGAGCTCAGGCCCAATGGCCTGGCTTGCTGACCACTGGTGTGAGCTTCCCATGGTTCCCTCTGTGACAAAGTGTGAGCCAAAAGGACAGTCAACTTGCCTGAAACAAAGGGCCCTGGCTGGGTCTGTGGGCTTCTGTGCCTGCACACGTGTGTCTGTCTGTGCTACAGTGTGCAGGTGGGAGCCTTCCATGATTGCCATCCCCTGCAAGCCACAGCCTGCTTCTCCAGGGTCTCGGTATGCATGTCCCCCCGCACGGGCTCGTGCGCCTCTCTGTGTCTGTGGATAGGTCCATGTCGTGGAGCAGCTGTTTTTTATAAAGTGCTCTAGGATTTATTGTGTCCATTAAATGGGAACAGGGTGCCTTAGTCCCTAGAAATCTTGAGGCACAATGACTGTGTTGGGGAGTGCAGGTGGGTATCTGCAGGGCTTCATAACCACCCGTGGCTCCCCATTCCTCAGTGTGAATGTCTTACCCTGACGTTCAAGGTCCTCCATGCCTGGCACACATAGACCCCTCCAGCACAATCGTCGCTCTTGCCGGACACAGATAGGAGAGACTGCCACGTCCTCATCGTGCGACTCTGGACTTGTCCCTTCCCCTCTGATTCTCATTGTGTCAAATGCAAAGGGGGCTGGAGAAGTCCTTTGCAAACCGGCAAGTGTGACACTCACAAGAGGGATTTCTCCTGCAGCCTCCTGGCCTTTGGGTTCAGAACCCCTCAGTGCCTTTCCTCCAGCTGTTCCTACATCTCCACTCCCTGAATGCCCCCCCGTTCTCTGAATAGTCAAGCTCAGCCTGGCCCCGGCTTCCCCACCAAGCTCCCCTCTGTCTGCAATCACACCCGCTTCTGTGAAGACCCTTGTTTGTATGTCTGCATGTGTGATGGGAGGGCTTCTGCATAGGCACTCGGGTCTGCCTTTTCCATATTCCTTCAGTTCACTTGACAAGTATTTGTTGAGCACCTACTACGTGCCAGGCGTCATGCTGGGGAGTCCGCCAGGAATGAGGCCATCACTGCTAGCCCATTGGGCAGAGTAGAAAAAGGTACCCCTCAGGTGGATGCCATCTCATGGGTACAAGGCATGGTCAATAAACTATGCTTTTGCACAAAGGAAAAGGAGCCTTTTCCTCCTGGAAGACGCAGCCCCAAATTCGGGTCCATAGCTTAGAAAGTGGAGGTGGGGCCTGGGCTTCAGTCCCTCTTTCCTACCTTGGCTAAGCCAGGCACCTTGTGCGCTGAACAACACGCACCTCTCAAGACAGCAGCCCAGAAAGCTCTGAGCTCCCTTGGATGGAGCACTTGAGCTCTGGGTCTGTCTGTGCAGCTCTGCACTGCTTATGTCTACTCAGCCTGTGTGAACATGTGATGTCATAGTGCACCTGTGTGTGTCCCTGCCTCGGGCAGATCTCTCCATACCCTTGTTGCAGAGAGGGGGGCAGACCTGTGTGGGGCCATCGGCTTGAATGTGTGTCCCCACGGCCCTGCCCACCACGTCCTTGCCAGCCTGCATCCTCTGGGCTGGCTTTCTCTGCCTCCTTAATTGTTCCTGGTCCCCAACTGGACCCCAAGCTCTGTGAAGGCTTCCCCCAGCCCAGCAGGGCAGACCTGAGCCACAGGAGACAGCAGACCAACCCTGGGCCCAGCCTCCTCCTCATATGCTTCTGCTTTTTCCTGCTCTGCGCCCCTCTGGCAACAGCATGGGACAGGGGAAAGCACAGGGCCACTACGCAGAGGATCTGGGGTCCCTCTGCTTGGGAATCTCTGGGAGCCTGTGGCCACGTCCCTAGGCCATCCTGAAATCTCAGCCGCGCGGAACTTGATGAGCTGGTTTGCTCTTCGCTAGATGAGGCTTGCCTAGTCTTGCTTCCGCACCTTTGCTCGGGCTGTTACTCTTGCGGCATCCTTCAAGCTGAGGGCAGCCACCTGCTAGGGAATGCGCCTGGGGCACCGACGTGCCGGAAGCATGGGCTGCACACCCCGTGGACCTCAGTGTCTACTGTACGCGCGGCTCCCCTCAAGGCTCCCGGGCAAGTCAGGAAATAGGCATTGTTCGCAGCACGGTTTGTGAGACGAGGAAGCCAAGGTCCGGAAATGTCCGAGACCCCTCCCAGGGTCCCACCGCCACGCTTGCCGACCAACACCATTGGGATTAGGCTCCCAGGCCCATCACCTCAGGTTGTTGTTGCTCTCCCCGCTCCAAGCTCCTGGCATCCTAGTGAGTGTGGCAGCCCTCTGGACTTACGCCCCCAACTGTCGTCTTAAAAGTATATCCATTTTAACACTGCATCTACCTCCCGACTAGACTGTCTGTTTCTGAGGGTAGGGACTGTCTTGTGTTGCTTTGTGTCTCCATCTCCATATGCGTACAAGATAGTGATGATAGTGACCCCTGCCTGCAACTCTCTCTCAGCCTGGCTCTCAGGCCACAAGGTCACAGTGGTGGCTTTGAGTGGTCTCAGAAACGCTGTGAGCTGGAAGAACAGCGTCCTTTGGAGGGGAGTATTTTGGTTTGGGAAGAGGAGCCCTGGGCAGACATGGCCCTCTGACCTGGTTACCCCAGAGGGCTTCTGTAGCCTGAGGACAGGGGCAGAGAGAGCGGGTCCCTCCCTCCCTCTGGAGCCGGCATCCTGGCCAACCCTCCACCTCTGAACCCGCTGGGCTCTGTAGGCCTGGGTGGGGAGGAGGAGGGCTCCCCCCACCCCCACCCCTCCACCTCTGCAGCTGTGACACAAAACTATGTGGTCCTTCCAGTATGTTCAGGAGTCCCACTCCCATGGAGGCCGGGACCAGGTGGAGCTGACCCCCTGAGGGCAGCCTGGCCTGATGGTTTGGGTCTGGGAGGTTCCTGACAGCAGCGGCAGGGTCCGGGCTGGGATACCTCAGCTCATCTGAAATCACAGTCCTCACATCCAGGAGGCCCGGAGGCCGGTGTCCCTGCACTCAGCACCGTGGGGGAAATCTCTGAGATGTATTTCCAGCCCCATGGATAGAGGATCTAGGTACAGCCAGTCTGCTCACACAAGGAAATGGGTAATAAATTCAGAAAGCAGCACTGGATCCCAGCAGTGTTGTGTTATGCTCAGGAGGGAAGAGCATGGTGGGTCAGAGGGTCTGGGAAGATGAGGCGGAGAGAGGAAGTGGGTTTGGCAGTTCACCAAGGAGAGGCTCAGAGGATCGGGAGGGTTATCTTGGGCAGGGAGGAACAACATGGCCAGGGTGATGGTAATGCACACGCTGTTCCCCAGCTCCTGGGTCTGACCTCCCTCGACAGTAGAGGGAGGACATGCCCTGGTATGGACTTTCTGTGAGTACACCAGCACCCTCTCAAGGCAGAACTGACAGCCAGGAGTGATGCAGCCACTTTCCAGGCGTGCAAGCTGGGGATGGTTACTTCACTTCCCCGAGGCTCCGTTTCCTCATCTGTAAAACAGAGATGAGACCCTTACATATGAAGGTTGTTGGCTTTTGGTATCATCATTCTTTGGAGTGAGACAGGACTCCCAAGAGAAGTGCTACTCTTTCCCCTAATTTAAATGAGGTGGAGAATGGCACTGTTTGGATTCCCCAACCTGTCTCTACCAAAAAGTGTTTATTCCCATGAGCTTTGCTGTGTGTCATGAGGGAAGCAGGGGCGTGACCTTTGGAATCTATAGGCCTCCCTGGAAGCACGAAGACTGGCTCTGGGGAGACGAGATTGTGCCTTGACACGAGGCAGGGCCGTGTGGACTAACTGCATAGACCTGGGTGCAGGGTTTGGGGTGGGGACGGCAGATAAAAGGGGAGGCCCAGGAGAGGCCTAGACCTGCTGTGACACTCGCTGTAGAAGCTGACACTTGAATGAAACTTTTGACTTGGTTAGGATGCCCAATCATGTTTCATATGGGTAATTTTTCTGCCTGTCTTTTGATTTTTTTTTTTTTTTTATGTTAGTATATTAGTTACTGCTGCCTAACAAACCGTGGCCAAACATAGTCGCTTGAAACAACAAACACTGGTTTTCACAACGTTACTGTGGGCTGGGAATTCTGGAATGGCTGAGCTGGGTTGTTCTGGCCTCGGGTCTCTCATGAAGTCACGGTCAAAATTTTGGCTGGGCTGCACTGTAATCTGAAGGCTTGACTGGGCTGGAGGACTCCCTTCTACATTCATTGCTGTGACTATTGGCAGGAGGACTCAGTTCTGAGCTGATGGTTAGCCTGAGGCCTTGGTTCCTTGCCATGAGCGCTGCCTGAGTATTCTCACAATCAGGTACTTGGCTTCCCCCAGAGTGAGCCATCTAAGAAAGAAAGAGCAAGGAGGAAGCTGCACAATTGTTTATGACCTAGTTTCTGAGGTCACACGCCATTGCTCCCAGTTCCTGTGTATTAGAAGCCGGTCCCTAAGTAGAGTGCACACACTTAAAGGGTGGGGGGTGAGCTTCACCTAAGGAAGGGAGGAGGATCAAAGAATTTGTGAAAATATTTTAAAACCATCACCGTTATGGACATTTTTTTTTTCTTTTTAACAGGCAAAATTTCAAACATACGCAAAAGCAGAGAGAATAGTATAATGAAACCTCATCATACTCATCATCTAGTTTCCAGTGATGAACACAGGCCAATATCTTTATCTGAGGGATAAACAACACATGATAAATTACATATATTTCAAGTGGGCAATTCATTAAGTTTTGAATGTGCTTACACCCATGGAACCATCCCCACAGTCGAGGTACTGAGCATATCCATGGCCAGCAAAAGTGTCCTTGTAACCCTTTGTAATTGATCCTTACCTCCCTGACCACCCCACCCCCATCCTCAGGCAACCACTGAGTTGCTTCCTATCATTGTAACAGAGTTTACATCAACTAGAATAGTATATAAATGAGATCATGTAGCATGTACCCTTTTGTGTTGGATTCTTTCACTCAGCCTCATTATTTTGGGATGCATCTATGTTGTTGTGTGTATCAATAGTTCATTCCTTTTTACTGCTGAGTAGTATTCCATTGGAGGGATATATTATGATTTGCTTATCCATCCACCTGTTGATGGACGTCTGCACTGTTTCCAGTTTGGTGTTATGACAAATAAAGCTACTGTGAACATTCATGTACAAGTCTTTATGTACACATCTGATTTTTTCCCTTCGGGCAAATATCTAGCAGCAGAATGACTGAGTTATATAGAAGGGTATGTTTAACTTTTTGGGAAACCGTCCAACTTGCGTGCAAAGTGGTTGTACTATTTTACCTTCCGACCAGCAGTACATGAGAATTGCTTGTTCCACATCATCACTGATACTTGACATGATCAGTCTTTTTAATTTTAGGCCTCCTAAAATTAGTAGCGGCATTTCATTGTGGTTTGAATTTGCATTTCTCTAAGGACTAATGAAGTTTGACATCTTTTCGTGTGCTTATTTTCCATTTACACATTGTCTTTGGTAAAGTGTCAGTTGAAATTTTTTGCCCATTTTTTTAATTGGGTTGTTTGTTTGCTTCTTACAGATTTTTGAGAGTTCTGCACATATCCTGGATGAAAGTTCTGTTTTGGAAATGTGATTTGTGAATATTTTCTCCCAGTCTGTGGCTTGTCTTTTCATGTTCTTACATGTCTTTTAAAGAGAAGTTCTTGATTTTGATGAAGTCCAATTTATCCCTTTGCCCTTTAAAAAAAAAAAAAATCCCTTTTTAAATGAAAGAAATCATGCTTTTGGTGTTGCGTCTAAAAAATCTTTGCCCAACTCAAGGTCATAAAGATTTTCTCCTGTGTTTTCTTCTAGAACTTTTGTAATAATTTCAGATTTTACATTGAGGTCTATGATCCATTTAGAATTAAATTTTTTGTATGGTTCAAGGTAGGGTTAAAGCTCCTTTCTTTTCTTTTCTTTTCTTTCTTTCTTTTCTTTTCTTTTTTTGTATACGTATATCCAGTTTCTCAAGCACCGTTTATTGAAGAGACTGTCCCTTCTCTGCTTGTGTTGAAGATCAATTGACCACATATCTGTGGATTTATTTCTGGAGTCTTCAGTGTTCCAGTGATTGACTTGTTTATTTTTAAACCAATATATACTGTATTAACTACTGTAGTTTTATAGTAAGATTTTTTTTTTGTTTTTTGATTGAGATATAGTTCATAGATAATAATACTCAATTTTAAAGTATACAGTTCAGTGGATTTCATATATTCACCAAGTTGTGCAACCATCACCATTATCTAATTCTAGAACATTTTCATCACCCCAAAAAGAAACTCTGTACATATTAGCAGTCCCACCCCAACCCCCCTCAGGCCCCTAACAACTGATCTACTTCTGTCTCCATGAATTTACATCTAATGATATGGTCACTCCTCACAACTAAACTCTCCTCCCTGCTCCTCACATTATGTAATAATAATCCTGAATCCCACATTCTTGTTCTCCTTTTTATGAGTCATGCTATATCTATATAATTCCTAAAATGTTATTTTTAAAATTTTACCTATTTGTACCTTTATAAAAATGATGTCATGCTGTGTGGAAAGGTGGGGGGGGGGGACTTATTTTATTCACTTGATATTGATTTGCTGAGTTTTATTCATATTGTTGTCTATTTATTTTAACCCATATGCGAGAATATTCCACGCTATAATTGTTCACTCTGTCTAGATGGACACTTGGATTGTTTCCAGGCTTTTGCTGTTGTGAACAGTGCTGTTCTGAATACTCTCGCACATGTTTCCTGAGTACATGTGAGTGAGTGAAAATCTGGGGCATAGGTTATGTTGGAAACCTAAGGAAATAACACAAATCTATTTTTTCAAAATTGTTCCCCCCACATATACTCTCACGGGCAGCGTACAAGAGATTGTGTGGCTGTAGATGCACACACTCCAAAACCCACCATCAGCCTTTTAAAAATTGTTTGCTAATTGAATGGGTGTGAAATGGTGTTTCACTATGGTCTTGATTTGTGTCTTCCCGATCACCAGTGATGTTGCACATCTCTTTACATGTTTATTGGCCGTATGTGCTTCCTTTCTGTGAAATCCCTGTTCGTGTCCACCTTTCTGTTGGCTTGATTGGACCTATCTTATTTAAAATGTTTGTTGATAGGGGCGCCTGGGTAGCTCAGTCGGTTGAGCGGCTGACTCTTGATTTCGGCTCAGGTCATGGTCTGGGGGTCCTGGGATCCAGCTCCGCCTGGGGCTCCATGATCAGTGGAAAGTCTGCTTTGGGATTCCCTCTCTCCCTCTCCCTCTGCCCCTCCTCCCACTCTCTCTCTCTCTCTCTAATATAAATAAATAAATCTTTAAAAAAATATTTGCTCATATATATATGTTTATATGTATATGTGTGTGTGTGTATATATATATATATATATATATATATATATATTCTGATACTAATCCCAGTCAGTTGTGTATATTGCAAATATCTTCTCCCAGTGCATAACTTGTTTTTTAAACCCTGTTCAGGTTGTCTCTTGAAAAACAAAAACTCTTTTATTTTTAATAGAGTCAAATTTGTTCATCTTTTATATTTTAGCCAATGCTTTTTGTGTGTTCAAGCATCCTTCTCTACCCCAAGGTATGAAAGATATTCACATATATTTTTTGCCAAGCATATTAAAGTTTTGTTTTTGACATTTTAAGTCTTTAATCCACATGTAGTCATGAAGAAGGTATCTGATTTAACCTAGTCCCTCTGGGTAATCTTTTTTTTCTAGTTTCACGTAGGAATGAATCCTCTTCCCCATTGGCTGAATGTATGCTATCTATCACGTGCCCGAGATTCGCTGCATGAATCTGTTTCTGAGCTCTCTGTTGTAATGCATTGGTCAGCCTGTCCATCCCTGAACTGTGTGGGTGTGCCACATGGCCTGAACCACGATAGCCACAAAGTAAGTCCTAACATCCCTAAGGTAATTCTCCTTACTGATCATCTTCAGAAGTGCTCTGGCTATTCTTGGCCCTATACTTTCCCAAATAAATTTTAGAATTATTTTCTCAAGTTCTAAATAAATAAATAAATAATCTCCTAATGGATTTTCAGTGGAATTACATTTAATCTATAGATCAGATTAGAAAGAATTGACAACTCTATGATAATCAGTTTTCCTGTCTGTAAGTATAGTATTTTTTTCTATTATTTGTGTTTTAAAAATATTTCTTAATACCATTCCTCTGGTCTTTACTATCTTTTGTTACATTTATTCCTGAGTATTTTCTATTCTTTAATGCTGTTTTCTATGTTACCTTCTCTTCGATTGTGTTTTCCCCTTATTTGCACTGGTATAGAGAAATGCAATGGACTTTTGAGTATTGATTTCATATACAGGCAGCTTGATGAACTTTCTAGGTTTTGAGGATTTTTGTCTTTGTCTGCCGATAGGTGTGAGCCTTTCCATGTTCTTCCTCTTCGATACTCTAGAGGTCCTCTCAATCTGAGGCTGTTCAGTTCTCGTTTATTCTTTAATTTCAGGAAACACATCTCTGCTACTTCATAAGATGTTTACTCTTCTCCCTTTTTACTTCTGCCTCTTTCTGGTAACGCCTAATCCAGATACTAGCATTCCTACCTCTAAAATCCATATCTCCTTAACTCTCTTTGCCTGGTTCCATTTCTTTCCCCTTTCTGTTGGAGAGTTTTTTTCCATTTCATCTTCTGGTTTATCAGTTCATTTCTCAGTTGTGACCATCTGGCTATTTAACCATCTATTGTGTATTTTGTTTGAAACAGTATGTGTTCATAACTAATATTTCTACTTGGTTCCTTTTTTTTTTTTTAATTTTTTTTTTTTAAGATTTTATTTATTTGCAAGAGAGAGAATGAGAGACAGAGAGCATGAGAGGGAGGAGGGTCAGAGGGAGAAGCAGGCTCCCTGCCGAGCAGGGAGCCCGATGCGGGACTCGATCCCGGGACTCCAGGATCATGACCTGAGCCGAAGGCAGTCGCTTAACCAGCTGAGCCACCCAGGCGCCCTAAAGATTTTATTTATTTATTTGAGAGAGAGAGAATGAGAGACAGAGAGCATGAGAGGGAGGAGGGTCAGAGGGAGAAGCAGACTCCCCGCCGAGCAGGGAGCCCGATGCGGGACTCGATCCCGGGACTCCAGGATCATGACCCGAGCTGAAGGCAGTCGCTTAACCAACTGAGCCACCCAGGCGCCCTTTGGTTCCTTTTTTATGAGCTCTTCAAGTGGCCAGCTATTTTGTCTGGGGGCTAGTTTTCTCCTATGTGTATTGGCTACTTTGTTAGGCCACAATTATGGTGGCTGGGCCAGGAAGATTCCAACAACTCAAGGGATGGCCAGTGAATAAATCTTGAGGTGGAGAGAGCCTCAGGCAGCAGAAAACCATAGTTCTCTATCCATCCACCCCAGCAGGCATGGTGCCTGGGGTCCATGATTCTTTCAAGGACCCATAAAAAATGTGTGATTTCTAATTCATTTTAATATAAGAAGAAAAAATGAACATAATAACAATGTATATATAATCATGAGTCCAGCCTGGATTATATTAATCTTCATATTAACACAATCCTAAAATACAATTTTTAATATATTTTAAAAAGGAAAGGTCCCCCAGATCCTTTGAGGTGAGCTCTGTCCACTCCCCGCGCCCCATAAAACATCACTGCTCACTCTCCAAAACAAGCCTCAGGTCAGGTCTGGTCTTACCCTTCCCTCCACGCCCCAGACACAGAAGTGCTTTAGGAGGAGACACTCCTTAGAATGTAATTCACCACCCCTGGGGGTTGGAAGGAGATGGAATAAGCAAAGAAGCCCGTTGGTCCCCACCTGGTTTTGTCAGGTCCTCTTGAGGCCACAGCTCCGGCACTGCCCTAATTTCACCTCTGAGGCACCGTAAATATGGGGTTTGACTCAAGGAACTGCTTGTGGAAAAGCAATGGTGGACCGCCAACAGCTCTTTCTATTTGATCCTCCCAGGGAGCGCTAGAAGCTGGAGTGCTTGCGGCCCCAGGCCAAAGTCACCACCCCCACACAACAAATCAAAATAGCTCCTGTCATCCCTGGGGGTTCCCATAGTTTTCTATCTCACAGATCCTCTGGGTTGATCTTGGAGGAAGAAAGCCAGCACTTGGCGCTCCTTAAAGATGCAAATCTTACTCTGTCACTGGCCTGGCTGAAGAGCACTCAGGGGTTTCCCATTGGGTTTCCGGATTCTTAGCTGAACTCCTTTAGCAGAAAGGAGAATTCATTATAACCTCCACTCTTAGCCTCTTCCTAGCTCTCCTCCAAGGAGAGTTACTAACCTGAACGCTCTAAGTTGAGAATTGCTGGTTTGGCTCCTGAGAGATGTAAATGCTGTGGATGAATGGGTCACATGCATTCACTTCTCTTTCCCCATCCGGATAGATAGGCAAGTTGATTTAGGAAATTAGGCCGTGCCTTACTCTACAAACCTGGCCCTATAACTCCCGTCTCTCCTTGACTTCCTCCATACAGCCCAGACAGAAATTGGTGAGCTCACAAACTTTAGAAGTGGGCCTAGGAGGAAGTAGGAAGTCTTATTCAGCTTACAGTCTCAGCTTCCTGCCTCAACCCAGCTTTTGTTCAAGATCTGCGTATGTGCAGCATGTAAGTATAATTTTGATTCCCTTTTGGCTCCTGTTCCTTCCAATGGGAACTTTCTGGGGCTGAGAGGAAGAGAGAAGAAATGACACACAGGGCAAGATTCTGACTTTCCAGGATTCCTGACCACAAAGTCATCAAATACCAATAGCTCCTCTTTGTTCTGGATGCGAAAGGTTGAGCAGCCCCTCTGTTCCTGCCCTGTCATGACAGTCTTCTTGCCATTTCACCTCAGCCTGTAGTGTTCCTGACATACTGGTCCTTACTGAGTGTTCCCAACATTTGGCATGGGGTCTGGCACTTGGCGTGTGTGTGTGTGTGTGTGTGTCTGTGTGTGTAATGGATAAAGTTAAGTATTGTTCCTCCATTTCCTGGCTATAGCTCAGAGAAGCTAAGTCATTTACCCAGAGTTATACAGATCTGGGACTGACATCAGATTGGTCTGATTCCCAGCGTCTTCTCCTCTCCACAGGGCCAGGCAGAGAGCGGCTTCCCTGACATGGTGCCATTTTCATCAGGAGAGAGAAATTTGGGCTCACAGAGATTACCATGCCCCAGAGCTGACGGCTTGCTCTTCTTGTCCACTTATCTGCTGTCTATCTTCCTTACTAGCTGAGATACTGTGGGCATAGTTCTTATTAAATTAAGCATGAGATGAAATCATTTATTTAAAGCCTTTTACCTGTCCATTTCCCCAGGGCAGTCTTTTATTAAGTGATTTCTCACATTTTCCGAGTGACTCAGTTCGTTTGATGGATGGTATGCCGGGGGAAGATCGGGAGAGGAGAGAGACGGGGAGACAGAGAATGCTGTAACAAAGGTGGCCTGGGTAGCTGGAAAGGAGGCATGAAGATAGAAGATAGGTACCTGAAGCCTGCGGTGAAAGACCTCAGCTCCCAAGAGCCCTTGGGGTTCATAGAAAGTCTGCCCTTTCTGAGCCATTCCCTTAGAAGTGCTGATTTCCCCCAAAAGAAAAACACAGCTGCTCTTTAAAGGGGCAGCAGGAGGGCCTCAGGGCAGAAGACAGGTCCTATGTTTCCAGAGGCGTGGGAGAAAGTTGGAAGGGTCTAGAAAGACAGGGAGGTTCGAGGTAATACCAGAGGCCACACTTCATCCAGAGCACAGTGTGGAGGAGACTGGGCCCCTGTGAGGAAGAAAGCCTCCCTCTATGTGATTCAAGTCCTGACATGGTGACAGGGCCCAGACAACCAAAAAATGGCCACAGTCTTACTACCACTACGATCAAGATTTTGGTAAACTCCAAAGTATGAGTTAGGAGAATTTTTGAGAAGGAGAAGCAACTAGACTGGGAACTAAGACACTGAGATACTGGCTGTCACTCTGCTCTCTGGACTCAAAGTTCCCATTTATCAAATGGAGGTGTTAATCTAATGGCTCTGTTGGGTTCTTTAAGTGAGGTAGGGTCTTCTGCCTGGGTCGAAGCTTCCTGATGATGCTCTCTGGATCATGACCACCAACTTGATCCCTATGGGCATCCGTCACACCACCATGAATGGATCGCATGCAGGCTTCTTGAGACCCACACTCTGCCCTGAATCTCAGTGTATGCAAAACATTTTCTGACATGCTTCAGAGCTTGGAGCAGGCTGGCCCCTCAGGCAGCCTGATAAAATCAAGATTATTGACCTTAGATCAGGACACCTGGACCCTAAGACCAGGTCCCTGTAGGAACCAGATTCCTAATATCAGGTTCTTAGTCAAGTCTCTGATGTTTCTGGGATTCAACTATAAAATGAGGAAAATAATGCTTATCCTTCTGTCCCACGGGGTTGACAGATCTGAATGGCATGACTATGTAGGTGCTTAGAAGAATATAAAGTTCTCCTGCAGGACACTAGTGTGACCAATGCTGACATTACTATACAACTGTGAAGAGGAGACTCTTCAGAAAAACAAACCCTTAATTGTATGAATGAAGAAATGCTTTCCTGGGGTTAATTTAAAAATACATCATTTCCCTTAAAGAAAGGGATTATTCCAAATTGGCCATACAAGGTGCTAGCCAGAAACACTGTCCCCTACTGGGAAGTCTGGATGCTGCTATGACCCCCCCACCCCCCGCTAGAGATTCTCATCTACATAGTCATATGGCTCAGCGCCATATGACACCCCTTTTGGCTACAGCCAACAGGACAAGAGTGAGCAACCCTAGTCAGGCAAGATAGCAGGTGTGAAATCTCTGTCCCCTCCACCCAGGAGTGTGCTCCACTGGATGCTGATTGAGCAATCCACAACATATGTAGGTCCATCCCCCATCCCTGACACCTTCCTGCCACCCCACAACCTCGTGTAACCATGGCCTCATTCTTTGGCTCCACTGTGTTTCACAATTCCTCGAGAGAGTTATCTACACTTGTTGTCTCCTGCAAGGAGAAATTCTTTACCTCGCCTTGTTTTTTAAATTCATTTATTCTAGTTAGACTTCTTTCCCCTAGCCTTCCACTCTTGAAGGAGCCATCCATGGCCTTCAGCTTGCAAAGCTGATGGCCAATTCTCAGTCCTCATCTCCCCCCACATCTCAGCAGTTCTTTACATGGTTGCTCACTCTTCTCTTCCTTGAGGTCTTTCTTCCTTTGATGTCCAAGGCCACTCTCTCTTGGTTCTCCTCCACGGTTGCTAGCAGCTCCTTCTTGATCTCTTTTGCAGGATCCACTTCATTTTCTTGATTTGTGAACGCTGAGGGATCCCAGGGCTCAATCCTCAGCTCTTGTCTTCACCGTCCATGCTTACCTCTAGTTGAGCTCATGCAGTCCCAGGTTCAACCACGGAATGCTGCTGATTCCAAATGTACTCTTCAGTCCAGATCTTTCCCTTAAGTACCACTCATATATTCCATTCCTATCCAAAATGTCCACTTGGATCTCAAACTAAATGTGTTCAACACCAAATTCCTGACACTTCCCGGCCCCCTCCACCCACCCCCAGTATTTCTCTATCTCAGCAACTTTTTTTCCCACTTACTCAAGCTATCAAGTCATCCTTGACTCTCCTCATTCTTCTTCTCTCTGTGTCATCCATCAGCAACTGTGTCAGTTCTACCTAGCCACTCCATGCCACCACCCTGGCCCGCATCACCCTCGCCTCAGCGAGAGAGCTGCCATGGGCTCCCGTCTGCTCCCCTCACTCCATCCCCATCCCCAGTGCCTATGCTCACTCATAGCTGCCAGGGTGATCCTTTTATAACACAAAAGTAGGTCCTGTTATACATGTCAAAACCCAGAGGATATGCACCAGGAAGGGTGAGGCCTACCATGAGTTATGGACTCTAGTTATAATGTGTCAGTATCAGCTTAGCAATTATAACAGACCTGCCACACTAATGTAAGATGCAAATAATAGAGGAAGCTTGGGGGGGTGTGGTGCGTCGGAACTCTGTACTGTACGGTTGATTTTTCTATAAACTGAGACTGCTCTAAAAAAAAATCATCTATTAATGTGGGGAGAAAAGTAGATGGCAGCACATCTCTAAACCCTCCGGGGCTTCCACCTGGCTTTGGGTGGAGGGGAAAGGCCCCTACGATGATCCGCAAGACCACTTGGTGAGGGGCCTCCCATCTCTTCTCCCAGCCTCTCCTTCCCCCCTCGCCATGCTCCAGCCACAGTGGCCTCTCGCTCTTCCTTCAACACAGCAAGCAAGCTTCTCTGCCTCCCCACTGCCTGAGAAGCTCTCCCCCCCCAACCCCGCCCTGCTATCTCTGTAGTTCCCCCGCTTGCTGTGTTCAGATCCCACCTTGAAGTGCACCTTGTCAGAGAAATCTCCCTTCCTGCTCAGTGAAACACAGCATCTCCTCTCACTCTCTCTTCCTTCAAGATGCTTTCTCTTTCTCTGCATGTGGCACCATCTGGCATTTGACCTGGACATGTGTGTAACTTTTTCCTGTCTTCCTTCACTAAAATGTAAACACCGTGATCATTACTGAAGATCATTACATTACTAAATGTAAACATCTCCCAGAGACTTGGCTACTTAGTACATTTAATGTTTCCTATTAGGTTTTTTTTTTGAAAAGCCTAAACATGTCTCCTCCATGCAACAGAAGGATCTAACTCACACAGAGAGGCAATAGAGCCATCCTCATGCTGTGTCTAAAAATTCAGTATAATGTTTAAAATTATTTACCTGCTTATTTTCTTGACCAACCTCAACTTGTACCAGGTTGCTGGGAATCAAAAACCATAGGTGATAATACTGTCTCAGAATTTTTGATGTTACAAGTAACAGCTTTTAAAATAAGTCTTTCTTTCCATCTCAGACCAATTTTTTTTCTCTTCCAAATGGCAGAACGATTGAGTCTCTAGGGCTGTGAATCCTGATGCGCCCAAGTGTGAGGAAGGTTTCTTATGTTTTTTCCCCCATCCTAAGTTATTCGTCAGAAAAGAGGGAATCATTCAGTCGTCAGGTGTTATGAATGCTTTTATTAGCAGTACTCCTTAAATTACTTTATTTTTAACAGCAAAGAACTGTTGGCAGAGAAAGATACATAAATCCAGTGCCTCTAAACTCTGGCTGGAATCCTAGGGCGATTTAGGAAAGTAGTGACTGGGTCCCACCTGAGAGCAGTCACATCAGAATCTCTGGGGGGTGGTGTTGGGCATTGGTCTTTTTTAAAGGCTTCCCAGCTGTTTCTGTGCAGCTAGGGCTGAGAGTCCCTGCCCTGAAATGACCTCAATCTTTGTTCATTTTGTGTATTTATAAAAGTCACTTCTCAGAGTCAGTATTCAAGGAGCTAAAGAAATTTAGCTTGGATTTTGTCATTATTCTTGGGGTGTAACTTCCCTTCCTTCTTATCAGTCCAGTCTCAGGAAACTGACAAGCTCAGTCACACTGAGGTGTCAATGCCTGGTAACAGTCATGTGTTAGTTAGCCTTTTGATAGGACACCCCTTGCCCTGAACATGAGGAGCCCTGGGGGTCTTCTGCATCCACGCCCCTTTAGCCTCCATCTAGGGGGTGAGTGCCTGCGTCCCATAAGGCTCATGTAGATTCCCAAGAGCTACTCTTGGGTTCCACCCATAAAAAAATAGGGCATTCCAGGGCCCATAATCAGCTCTGAGACTGTAAGCAGGGCAGTGTCCCTTTAATTTGCTGCTGGAATTGGGCAGTATCTGAGATCGAGACCTTTTGAAATATTTATCTGCTTGTTATTTATCTGGGCAGGGTGCAGAGGAGAAGAGAGGTCCTGGGAACTATGCCCAGAGCCAGAGAGAGTACAGGGAAAACTTTGCTAAATTTGTTTTAATAACTTTTACTGTATTTTTGTATTACAAAAGTAATAACTGCTTACTGGAGAAAACTTGGAGTATGCAAAAGTATAGAGAAGAAAACAATCACCCGTAATCCCACAACCCAGAGACATCCAATGTTAATGGTCTGGCATATTTCCATATAGACCTTTTTTAAGCACACACACAAGCACTGTATATAATTATACATAGTGTTGCATCCTGTTCTTTTTTCTTTTAACATTATATCATGAGCATATTGCTATGAAATTGAAAGTTTTTTTTTTTTTACGTAATTTGGAATGGCTCCAGAACTTTCCCTCATTGGCTATCTCACCATTTATTTCACTGATTTCCTATTGTTGGATATTTAGGTTATTTCCAAGGTTTCATTTTAATGAAGAATAATGAGACTGGCATCCATCTACAGATCTGCTCACATTTCTGATTCATTTTTAGTTTAATCTGTGACCAGAAAGTTGACACAGTATAGGGGAAAAAAAGCACATTTTTTTCTTCTTACTTTTTTTTATCATTGAGGTAAAATTCACATAACATAAAATTCACCATTTTAATCCTTTTTAAGTATGTAATTCGGTGGTTTTTAGTACATGCACAATGTTATGCAATCATCACTAAGGTCTAAATCCAGAATGTTTTCAAAACCCCGAGAAGAAACCCTGTACCCATTAGACTCTCACTCCCCATTTCCCCCATCACCCCCTGCACCCACTAATCAGTTTTTTGCCTCTGTGGCTTATAGCACACTGTTCTTGTACTCAGGAATACCACAGTTCGAGTCCCGATCCCCCTACCGACTAGGCTTGCCACGATAGCAAGTTCACTTAGCCTTCTTCAGCCTCAGAATCTTAGGTAAACAAACTGAGTTCTTGGCAACTTAAATGAGATACAATATGGGGAAACTAATGACACAGAGTAGATGCTCGATCATTTTAAAAATAAAAATACTACAGCGGAGGGGCACCTGGGTGACTCTTGGTGTCGGCTCAAGTCATGATCTCAGGGTTGTGAGATTGAGCTCCATGGTGAGTGTGGAGCTTGCTTAAGATTCTCTCTCTCTCTCTAAAATTAATTAATTAATTAATTAATTAATTTAATTAAATATTACAGCTGAGGTGGACTTTTGAAAATAATGTACTATAATCTACAGAAGAGGAAACTAAGAGCCCGTGGGAGAAAGTAGCTAGGGTCCTCCCAACGTTGTGCTCGAGCTTCTGTCTACACTAGTTTGCAGGTGTATTTTGGACTAACAATGCTCCACGTTTTGTGAAAAATACAGTCACTGCCAATGGTTGCCCATGGCCCTCGGACCCGGAGGTCAGCAGCTGGTAGAGACGTCTCCTTTTGCACACACACCTGCAAAGGTGTGAAATAAACCAAAGATGACAGTTGCAAAATATCACTCCATAGATTGCTTCCTGATCAGAAAGGGGGAAAGGCAGCTCTACAGTGGAGACACATACTGGAAACCACCTTAGCTACGTGGTGAAGCCTAGCATCCCCACTAATGGGACAAACTGACATCACGTCCTCAGGACACAATATCACCTAGGTAGTATTCTTGCCAAAAATGTCTGTCCTTCCACTCCTGAGGATCCAGAGACAAATCCAGAGACAGTCTCCAAACGACTGGCCTGGGGCTCTTCTAAACTATCGCTGCAAAGCAAAGGATACAGAGGACCTGGTGAAGAGTAAAGGACACTACAGATGCGTGTCCATCCGCATTAGGTAGCTGATTAAGAAAAAAAAAAGAGTCACAAAGGAAATTATTATGATAATTGGGGAAGTTTGAATATGGACTGTGTATTGGATGATATTGTATCATGTTTAGTTTGTTTCTTTCTCTTTTTCTTTTTTATTGATTTATAATTGGCATATAACATTATATTAGTTTCAGGTGTATAATGTAATAATTCAGTGTTTGTATATATTGTGAAATGATCACCACAATATGTCCAGTGAACATTCCACCATCCATAGTTACAAAAACTTTTTTTTTCTGAGGAGGAGAACATGTTTAGTTTCTTCAATGTGATGATCATACTATAGTTAGGTAGAACTATATCCTATTCTTAGGAGATACATGCTTAAGTGTTTAGGGGGGGAGGATCATGATGTATACAATTTATTCTCAAACATTTAGCAAAAAAGAAAGTGTGCATGTATATAAAGAGAGAGAAATAAAGCAAATGTAAAAATGCTAACAGTAGGTGGGTCTAGATGAAGTGGGAATGGAGGGGTTCATCTTACTCTTCTTTCAACTTTCCTGGATTTGAAGTTTTTCCACATAATAAAGGTAGGGAAAATAAAAATAAAAAATAATGGAATCTTGTCCAAAGAAATATATTACTTGAATGAAAGTTCAAGCATTTAACAAATTTTAAGCCAATATTTAAACATTGAGGAATTTCACTTGAAAATCTAATTTCCAATTTGTTTTCTTAGAAAACTATCAAATTTGGCCACACTAAACCCATATTTTCAACAAGGCAACCCAACTACCAGCATTGTTGAGTGGTCTCTTTCTGCTTTAAAAGGTTGCCCCCACTCCAAGGATGCATGCTTAGGCTCTTATACTCACTGGCATTGACCAAGAAAACCTTGATGATGAAAAATTTGCACACCAAAATTTAAATGGAGAAGGAGCGGGTTCTGGACCAGAAGCACTCAGAAACCTACAGAGCAGGTTGGGTTGCCAACAGAGCCAACCAAACCTGGAGGCCCCTAAGAGCATAACCACGGCACTCCTCCCAGACAGATGGCAGGTTCACTGAGCCTCACCAAGGATGGGGGCTGAGCCTCCTACTTCACCTGGGGGCACCTCAACGGCCCCATCCTCACCAAATGAGGGGCTTCTGTGAGAGCAGAAACCTGTAGGTTTCTGCCTTTATGTTCATGCCAGAGAAAGGTGTTTGCTAAGGCACACAGCCTTGACAACTAACATTTTAGGAATCTCAACCACACCAACATGTACAATGACTACTTCTAACAAAATATTTTTCTTGGAAGCCTATGAATTTGTTGGTGGCCAACCCGTCACCATGGTGCCCATCATCTTGGCCAACCAATCACAGATCAAAGCAGGTTGGGGCAAGAGCAACAGTTCATGTCCTCACAGAAGATTATGACACTTAATTGACTAAAATGAATCTAATTAGGAGACACATATACATGCCTCACATGACATAATCATAATAGGATAATGTCCTTCACACTGGTGGAGGAGAGAGAAAATCCCAATTCTGGTCTCAACTTCACCACTGACTCACTCTACAATCTTGGGTGAGGCACTTAACCCATCTGAACCCTGAAATGCCTCATCAATCAATTGGAGATAATTGTCCTGCCTTGCCTACTTTCATAGGGATGTTGTCATGAAAGAATAAGATAATACATAAGAAGGGTTTTTTTTTAATTTAATTTTATTATGTTATGTTAGTCACCATACAATACATCATTAGTTTTTGATGTAGTGATACACGATTCATTGTTTTTGTATAACACCCAGTGCTCCATGCAATACGTGCCCTCCTTAATACCCATCACCCCCCTCCCCTCTAGAACCCTCAGTTTGTTTTTCAGAGTCCATAGTCTCTCATGGTTCGTCTCTCCCTCCGATTTCCCCCCTTCATTTTTCCCTTCCTTCTCCTAATGTCCTCCATGCTGTTCCTTATGTTCCACAAATAAGTGAAACCATATGGTAATTGACTTTCTCTGCTTGACTTATTTCACTTAGCATAATCTCCTCCAGTCCTATCCATGTTGATGTAAAAGTTGGGTATTCATCCCTTCTGATGGCTGAGTAATATTCCATTGTATATATGGACCACATCTTCTTTATCCATTCATCTGTTGAAGGGCATCTCGGCTCTTTCCACAGTTTGGCTATTGTGGACATTGCTGCTATGAACACTGGGGTGCATATGGCCCTTCTTTTCACTAGATCTGTGTCTTTGGGGTAAATGCCCAATAGTGCAATTGCTGGATCATAGGGTAGCTCTATTTTTAACTTTTTGAGGCACCTCCACACCGTTTTCCAAAGTGACTGTACCAACTTACATTCCCACCAACAGTGTAAGAGGGTTCCCCTTTCTCCACAACCTCTCCAACATTTGTTGTTTCTTGCCTTGTCCATTTTTGCCATTCTAACTGGTGTAACATGGTATTTCAATGTGGTTTTGATTTGAATTTCCCTGATGGCTAATGATGATGAACATTTTTTCATGTGTCTCTCAGCCATTTGTATGTCTTCTTTGGAGAAGTGTCTGTTCAGGTCTTCTGTCCATTTTTTGACTGGGATTATTTGTTTTTTAGGTGTTGAGTTTGAGAAGTTCTTTATAGATCTTGGATACCAGCCCTTTATCTGTAGTGTCATTTGCAAATATCTTCTCCCATTCTGTGGGTTGCCTCTTTGTTTTGTTGACTGTTTCCTTTGTTGTGCAGAAGCTTTTTATCTTGATGAAGTCCCAAAAGTTCATTTTTGCTTTTGTTTCACTAGCCTTCGGAGACGTATCTTGAAAGAAATTGCTGTGGCCGATGTCAAAGAGGTTACTGCCTATGTTCTCCTCTAGGATTTTGATGGATTCCTGTCTCACATTGAGGTCTTCCATCCATTTTGAGTTTATCTTTGTGTATGGTGTTAGAGAATGGTCGAGTTTCATTCTTCTACATGTGACTGTCCAATTTTCCCAGCACCATTTATTGAAGAGACTGTCTTTTTTCCATTGGATGGTTTTTCCTGCTTTGTCGAAGATTATTTGACCATAGAGTTGAGGGTCCATATCTCCCTAGGTCCATAGGAAGGTTTTAAAAAATATTAAGGACTGAGATGCTATTGATTTACTATTCAGGAAATGTACTGTAATTTTTTCCCCCTCAAGACATCTTCCCCACTCCAAATTCATCTAGTCCTTCCCTCTCTGCCCTCCTTCCCCCATTATCTCTCCTTACTCCAAACTTTCCTTTACCCCATCCTGGAGTTCCTAAAACTTTCAAGGATGGCTTGGCTTGAAAACTCTGGCCCCAAAACACATACAGATGAGGCATGAATACTTGAACCTCAAGACTTTTGCTGGAGCAGGGATGGGCCTTACCTGTCTCTGTAGCCCAGGACTCTACCCTGGACCTGTCACCAAGTAGGAAGACAGGATATGTTTGTTGATTGAATGAGTGAGTGCCTCAGAGATGTGGGTGGGCCCTGCCTGAGTTGGGGAAGGAAGGAGGCAGGATGGGAACCAGCAGCCAAATTCTGTACAGCAGGATGACACAGAAGGCAGAGAGGAAGTGTCTGGGCTTGTGGCCAGAGGAGAGAAAGGTCTTCCACTCTGTTGCATGCGGGTGGTTTGGGCAGCCTCCTTCTCTCACACCTGGTGACCCGGGAGCCAGCTGGGCACGTAGAATGGGCTAATAAGGGGCTATAGTCAGGAAGGGCTGAGAAACCCCACACCTCACCTGAGGCCTGATAAGAGGGCCCCCCAAAGTCACCACTTCGATGAACCAGATGGCATGAAAAAAGTTTCAAAGTAAAGCAGCCCAATTTTCCTCTTTGGATTTGTTTAAATTTCTTTGGGGTGGAAAGCTGTGGACAGGAAAAAAGACTCCCAAGCCGTCAAAGCACTCCAGTGATAAGAGGCAAGAAATGGTTGAGGGAAAAGGTGGTCAGTGTGGGGCTAAGGTCATGCAGAGGAGGCACCCTGGCCCAGCACCCGCGGGAACGTGGAGGCTTCCAGAGCCGGGGAATGGGGAGAAGAGCATTAGATAATGGTTGTTTGAAATAAGCCTTTTTTTAAAGAACCATGTTTTGCTTGTGTATAAGCACACACATGTAATGAGAGCAGTTTACTTTTTTTTAAAGTTATTTATTTATTTATTTGAGAGAGAGTGAGAGTGAGAGAGCACAAAGCAGGAGGGGTGGCAGGCAGAGGGAGAGGAAGAAGCAGGCTCTCTGCTAAGCAGGGAGCCGGACACGGGACTCGATCCCAGGACCCTGGGATCATGACCTGAGCCAAAGGCAGATGCTTAGCCCACTGAGCCACCCAGGCCCCCCAAGAGCAGTATACTTTCATGTGGTTACTTCTAAATTCTAATCTGAAATGCTTCAAAACAAGCAAAGAGATGGAAAGATACAGTAGAAAAATGCAAGCTGTGTAAGTATGCATGCAGAATTACCAAATAAGTTCTTTTCTCCTCAAGTAATTACAGTTCTCGTCCTCCATCGGACTCCCTCCAATATGGCCACTGCTCTTAGGCAATCCTCTAGCACCTCTTCTGCTCATCACTTGTGGCACGAATCCCTTTCTTCTGGCACTAGTTATTCCCTTCACTCAACAAGTGTTTGGTTTTTGAGGACCTGTTACGTGCCCGGGCACTGTTCTAGAGGCTGGAGTGCATCATGAACAAAACAGATAGAAATCGATGCATCATAGGGTTTATATTCTAATGGGAACAGATGGACACATAAATCAAGAAATAAAACGTCCTTATTTATAACATATGCCAGACAGTGACAGGTACTGTGGAGCAGCAGAAAGCAGGAAAGGGGAACAGGGAATGTGTGTGTGTGGAGGATGGGGGTATGGGTCCGGAGCCTCACTGAGGATGGGTTTGAGAAAGCCCTGGGGAGATTGAGGAGTGAGCCACATGACAATCTGGAGGAGGAGTGGTCCGGGCAAAGGCAACCGCAAGTGCAGAGCTCCTGAAGCAAGCGAGTATGAGCGGGAACAGCGGGGGCCAGCGTATTGAAGAGAGACTGTAGGGAACACAGGGGGAGAGGACAGCAGTTTGGACCAAAGTGGTTGTGTCGTAGCTGATGAGACGTGGTCAGCTTCTGGATCTGTTCCAAGGTAAAGCCCGCAGGTCTTGTTGATGAATTGAATGTGAGTATAAAAGAAAGCACGAAGTCAAGGTTGACTCCCAGATCTTAGGACTGGGCAACTAAAGAATGGGGTCACACTTAAGAGAGGGGAAAGATGAGAAGGGGTGGTGGGGGTTGGGGAAGAGCGGGAGGCTGGCTTTCGACCTTCTGAGTTTGAGGTGTCTGTTGGAGATCCAAGTGGAGATGTTGGGTAGGCAGATGGATATGAGAGCGCAATTTGGGGAAGTGGTGCAGGCCAAAGACCTAAGTTTAAGAGTTATCAAATTTATGTTATTTGTGTTCGGGTAGGTCCATCGGGACAAAAACCATGTCTTATTATTCGCTGAACTCCCACTTAACTTAGGAGGGATTTGCCTACCCATAGTAGAGATCCAGTAAATATTTATAAAATACCTGGATGCATCTGTCTGTGAAAATACAGCCACGATTCATGGAGTCGTGAAAACAGTGGCACCCCCGCTTCCGTCATGTGCAGATAATGGCAAAAGCCCAAGATCTAGAATGAGCTGATCCAGACATGAGTCCTCGTTCTGCTGCTTCTAACAAGGTAGTCTTGGCCAAGTTACTTAACATCTCCAAGCCAGTTTCCTCATGTGTAGAGTGGGAGCAATTTCAATAGCTACATCAAGGGTGATTACGAAGACTTAAGGAGTCCATGAGTGTGAAATGTACAAGCACCTTACAGATGGGAATTAGCTGAGAGAAGCAGGCAGGGCTTGGTAAAGACACAGTTCTGTTCTTCAGGCTTATGGCTACCTTCTTGTTCACCTGAAGGACTTTGAGTAGAAACCCTAGAAGCTGGGATTCAGAATGCAGCAGGGTGGTCCCTCCCTGGCCAGATACTCCTCACCCCTAAAGGGCGAGTTTAACACCATTACTCCCAGCCCCGCCCAGCCCACACTCTCACCGCCCAGGGAATTTTCTGGACCACCTCAGGCCAGACTGAGCTCTCCCTCCTCACCTCCTATAGCAACGGCCTCCAAAGTACCAACAGTTTATCTCCTACTTGGGTAAAGCTGGAAAATACTGGAGATTTACTCAGATTTATTTTTTTACCTTAAAGAATGAATAAATAAAAGATTGTCAACATCAGTCATTAGGGAATGCAAATTGAAACCATAATGAGATACCACTGCACACACATTGGAATAAGACCAAAACAAAACAAAAAACATAAATCCCCATGACCTTGCTAATACCGAGTGCTGGTAAGGATTTGGAGCCACCAGAAGTCTAATATGCTGCTAGTGGGAATGCAAATGGCACAGACATCATGGAAGATAGTTTGGCCATCTCATATAAAGTAAAATATACGCCTACCATATGATCCAGTAATCCTTCTCCTTGGGATTTACTGAAGAGAAACAAAAACTCATGTCACACAAATGCCTGTATGCAGACGCTTATAGCGGCTTTATTCATAATTGGCCCCAACTGGAAACAATCCAGATGCCCTCAACTAGTGATGAACAAACGATGGTACATCCATGTAATGGAAGGGAAACTGCTTAGCAATGAAAAGGAGCAAAGAATTGATTCAAACAACATGGATGAATCTTAAATGTATTTTATAAGTGAAACAAGCCAGAGCCTTGAGGCTGCATGTTGCGTGATTCTGTTTATATGACATTCCAAAAAGGCAGAGAACAGATCAGTGGTGGCTGGAGGTTGGGAGGAGTTGGTGATAGAGAGCCAGAATGGGGGGACTTGGGAGTGATGGGATGTTCTGCATCGCGTGTTTGTCATGGTGGACACACTACTCTATGCATTTTCCAAAACCCATAGAAGTGAACATAATAAAAACTGAATTTTACGATATGTAAATTAAGAAAAAAACAACCAGGATATGGGATGAACTCAAAATAGAATACAAATTGTAATAAATGAACTTCAGTGTATTATAAATGGATGACGTCACTATACTCAGGGGGGTGAAGAAGGAAAGACCTAACCTATGTAATTCTGGAAACTGGTATTTGGCTGGATGTTGTCAGGTTAAAGGAAAAATAGACTGTATACAAAAATAATGTGGTTAATAAATTAGTTTCTCACGGGGATATGCATTAGCAATTCTGAAAATGGATATGATTATATTGGACAAATAAGTAAATATATTATAGATAAGCACAGCCCAATTTCTCACGGTCAGAGCAAGAAGTTACAAAAAAAGAAAAGGGGAAGGCCAGAATGAACTCTGTGGTGTTGGATCGGAATCAGAGGTATCAGCATGAAATCATGTTTCTTTGTTTGCGTGGCACATTATACATAACATTTCCCATTTTAACCATTTTTAAGTGTAAAATTCATTGGCATTAAGTACATTCATAATGTTGTGCAACCATATCTACTATCCATTGCCAGAACTTTTTTATTCCAAACAGAAACCCTGTAAGCATGAAATAATAATTCTCCATTCCTCTGTCCCTCCAGTGCCCATTAAGCTCTATCGTATTATCTGTCTCTGTAGATATGTCTGTTATAGATAACTCATGTAAGTGCAATCATGCAATATTTGTTCTTCTGTGTCTTGTTTATTTCACTTAGCGTACTACTTCCTAGGTTCATCCGTATTGTGGCATGTATCAGAAATCCAACCCTTTTTAAGGCTGAATGATATTCCACTATATACTATAATGTCTACGCCATGTTTTATTTATTTATCCATTCATTTGTGGATGGACACTCATGTTTTTTTAAATTCATATTTATATACAGATAGAAATACGGAGACACGAGTGTCCCTGTATTAGTACACAGACATATTTTCCTGTCTCTGTCTCCTGAGAGGGCCAAGAAGCAACTATTCTCCAAGGGTAATGAGCACACCTGGCACCCGGATCTTGGTTTATGAATACCATTTTTTTTTAAGATTTTATTTATTTATTTGGCAGAGAGAGACACAGCGAGAGAGGGAACACAATCAGGGGGAGCGGGGGAGGGAGAAGCAGGTTTCCCGCGGAGCAGGGAGCCCGATGCGGGGCTCGATCCCAGGATCCTGGGACCATGACCTGAGCCGAAGGCAGACGCTTAACGACTGAGCCACCCAGGTGCCCCTGAATACCACTCTTCAGTAAAAGGAACCAAGGCTCTTTGGAGAAGTGGTTGACTGCAGGCCTGGGGCAGGGAAAATGTGAGATGAGTCTGAAGCATCTTGTGAACCCAGAGAGTTAGGAAATGCTTTTAAAAGCTCATGAGCATGTAAAAAGGCACAGGAGCCAATGTTGAAGGAGCTCCTGGTAGCCAAAGCCAGAACAATTGGAGGAATAAAATAAATAATAACCTTAGATTATAACCACATCCATGAATTCATACCAATACAAATAATTGAATAAATAAATAAATGGAAGTGAAAGAACAGCTCTTCCTTTCAGAAGAATTTCAACTAATAAACGTAGAAAGAGTATAGAAATGTGGAAAGAATGAAGGAAATGGGAAAACCACCATTAGAACACCACAGTAATCATTGTTACAGGCTAATCCGTGCAGATGCTAAGATTAGCGGGCAAAAGTCTGAGGAGAAAGTAAATGTTTGCATAATGTCAAAGCACCTCTCCCAAGGTATTTATCATTGACACAGGGGCACACTGTAGCTCGACAGTGGGGAAACCCAGCAGACACCCTCTCAAGCAAGGCTCCAAGTAGACATGACCAGAAGTGAGCCCCTGAGGTGACACGCTGGAAAGAGCGCAAGGGCTCTGTGGTATTCTTGCCGAAAATACAGAACCACAATCTAAGCATCAGAAAACATCAGACAGATCCAGACTGAGGAAAATTCTATAAAATGTCAAAGTCAGGAGAGACACTGAAAGGCAGAAGCTATCACAGAGTGGACCAGGGGACGAAGGCAACATGACAAGTAAATACAGTGTGGGATTCTGGACTAGCTCCCAGAATAGAAAATGTATATTAGTGGGAAAATTAGTGAAAATCCAAATAAAGTCTGTCATTTGGTTAATAGTATTGTACCCATGTTACTATCTTTGTTTTGATAATTGTCCTATGATTATGTAAGACATTAACATTGGGAGAAACCGGGAGAAGGGTGTGTGGGAACTCTCTGTGCTATTTTTGCAACTTTTCTGGAAGTCTAAACTTGTCTGACTAGCGGGAGTTCACAGTCCGAAAGATCTGGAGACCACCGCCTTTCAGCCTGAGCAGTAAGTCCTGCAGCTACCGAGATTAGTCAAACTCACAGAGACAGAAAGTAGAAGAAGGTGGTTGCCAGGGGCTGGGGGGGAGGGGGGGAGAGATGGGGGGTTAGCGTTTAATGGGTACAGTTTCAGTTTTGCAAGATAAAAAAGTTCAGAAGTGGACAGTGGTGCGGGCTGCACAGCAGTGTCAATGTACTTAATGCCACTGAACTGTTTGCTTAAAAATAGTTCCGATGGTAAATTTTATGGTATGTGTATTTTACCACATTTAAAAACAAAACAAGGACTGCAGGGTTTATGGTCAGCCCTATACTATCTTGCTTCTGCATCTTTCTCACGGGTTAGACGTGTCTTCCCAACATGGCTTCACGAGAGCTGGGTCTGGAAGCCCACTTGTTCTTCAAGCCCGAGTATCAGTTCATGCTTAATCCACCGATAGGACTCGACAGGAGATGCGGAGGCTCAGAGGGCAGAAAGGCAAATTCTCTTGGGGGGAGCTATGAAAAGGTTTCATTGAAGGTTATCTTAATCACCCAGAGACAAGATGCGCCTTCCCTCAGATCTCTGAGTCCTGGTGACTCAAGGCTCCAGGGGTGACCTGGGAGATGCTGCCTGCCTTCTGTCCCCCTTCTCCGCCTCCTTGAGGAGGAGGTTGTGTGTGTTCCTTGGCTCTGTGGGATTTCCCTTTGGGATTTATGCTCACTCCATGTGTATTTATGCACAAAGCCGTCTGCATAGGCAAGGTTCTGTTGTGGTAATAAACAATCCCCAGCTTTCAGTGGTTGGAAACATCAGTTTGTTTCTTGCTCATTCTGCACATCCACCACAGGTTGGCCGGGGCTCCCTCTGGGTTCCAGGATGATGCCATAGCCATTATTGGGAACACAGAGGTAACTGTGGGTTGGGGCTCCAGCCTTTGCCTGGAAATGACCCAGGTCACTTCTGCTCACACTTCATTGCCTAAAGCATGTCATATGGCCCAGCATGACTTAAAATAGGTGGGAAATGACAAGCCTCCTGCAGGGAGCTCACTGACTGTTGGGGGACAGTTGTACAGTGCACCGCACTGACCCAGCTCCCCAACACCTCCCTCACCCCTGGGGGAAGAAATCTGGGGCTGGGGAGAGCTCCATTCCCACCCCACCCCCACCCCACACACTCTGCTCCACTGAAAGAACTCTTAATGCCTCTACCTCCTGCAGTTGAGGACTCAGAGCCCAGTTGGGGGGATTTGTTGGTCCTCTCCATGTCTGTTCATTTCCTGTCCCATTCCCACACTCGGGGCTGGTTCTGCCCAAATGGTCGCAAGGGTCCCACCCTGCTCCTTTTGAGAGAAGATTCATGGTCATTCTCGAGGAGCACATATGGGCGGCTCACAGGGGCCACTGTGTGACTCATTTGGCTTCCCAGAAGCTAATCAACCAACTGGTGATTAGTGATACACCAGCCTATTTTCCCCTCTGTTCCTACTGGGAATCGGTGACTACAATCCTGGAAGATTAAGAGAATCCCTATCACTTATTTACATTTTTAAGAGCAATAGTGTTACTGAGTTTCTTTTCTTTTTTTCTCTTTGATAATATAATGTAATCTTTATATAAGATTGGTCCCTTAGCAACAGATAAAGATGCAGGAGGGTTCAGTGAGTGTGTATCTGTGTGTGTGATTTAGTCAGATTTCACCTTACGCTAATTCAACAAATTACTCACTTTCTATACCAATTCACAGCGTTCTTAAAATAGCCAGTTCCCCATTGTGCATTTAAAATACTAAATTGTTTTCACAAAACTCTGATTTACACCCAACTTTTCGGGAGCATTGTTCCTTTATAAAGCAAAGCCTTTGCTGATGTTTCTCAGCAAATTCCTAGAACTATAGACAATATGGAAATGGAAGGTCCTGGATACAATTGTAATATTCGTGACTCACCCAAAACTTGCTTCCCTTTTGGGATGGGGGATTTCTGGCAGGGAGGAAAAAGATTTATTCATTAATTTAACAAATATTTGTTTTGCTGAGTGGCTTCTAAGAGCTGAATACTCTGATAAGTAGTGCAGAAGATGCAAGGAAAGATTAGCACCCATTCCACCCTGCTTCGAGTTCACAGTGTGGCTGTGTGATTGTCTTTCATTTGCACGCCATCCTCCAGAGGTAGCTTCCCGCCTGGAGACCAGATGGGGAAACTGACCCCTAGACTGGTCTGGCCGCTGGCCCTGTCCCACACAGCCCCTAGCCGAGACCTCTTCCCTACCCTACTCTCCCTGGCACACGTCCCCTCAGTAGTCGTTCTTGGCACGCACGACTCCCTCCCCCAGCCCAGTGGCCCCCCAGGACCCTGCCCTGGCCCCAAAGAAGGCAAATCACTCTGACACAGGGAGCCTCGAAACTTGGGCTTCTCTTTTTGCTTAAGTTAATTCTTGGTTATTGTCGGGCATTAACATCGTACCACATCAGGGCCGAGCGTGATTGGCCTGTAGGTGCCAGCATAGGTAAGGGCTTCCCGGAGCGGGGCAGAGGCCTGTGCGGGCTCAGGAGCCAGCTCCGAGGTTCGCAGGTCTGTGTGGGGCCGGTGGTGGTGGTGCGGCCCCGAGCGCTTCCTCTTCACCAGGACCTGCGAAACCTGGTCAGTCACAGTATCAGGCAGATGGGACTGTATGACGGAGACAGGCCTCTGGAAAAGGTTGGTCCCTTCTCCAAGGTGAAAGCACTCGTTGCCCCAAAAGGGCAGATAATCCTAATACTCATGGAAGGGGGGACACTACTACATTGAGAAACTTCTCCTGACCTGCCGTTCAGTCGCAAAGCCTCAGATGTGGGACAGTGTTCCAGGGGGGTTAGGAAGGTGACCTAGGCTCCTCAGAGGCTGACCTGAGGGAGGTCTATGACATCTGGGGAGCAGATCGTCCCAGAAAGCCAGTGAGAGCAGGGCAGGGCAGGGTGCAGCCCCGAAGAGACCCCTGGGGCCCATGCAGAGGTGTCGCCTAAAGCAGACCGACTGACTGGGGCTTCCGTCGGACTGTCATTTCTCTCCCTGGGAGATTATTGCTGTACACACAAACATCCTGCAGTTAGTTCCAGGGTGGGATTTTAAGAGGTGATCTGACTAGCACCATCTTCTGCCTCCAGACAGGAGGATGTCATTTAGGCTTCCTTCGAAGTTTCCATGCTTTTCCTCTCCTCAGGGCTACCCTAAATCTGCTCACCTTCTTCAGAATGTGCCCCTGCAGGAACTACAAATCAAAACCACAATGAGCTAACACCTCACACCAGTCAGAATGGCTAGAATTAACAACTCAGGAAATGACAGATGTTGGCGAGAATGCGGAGAAAGGGGAACCCTCCTACACTGTTGGTGGGAATGCAAGCTGGTGCAGCCACTCTGGAAAACAGTATGCAGGATCCTCAAAAAGTTGAAAATAGAGCTACCATATGATCCAGCAATTGCACTACTGGGTATTTACCCCAAAGATACAAATGTAGGGATTCGAAGGGGTACGTGCACCCCGATGTTTATAGCAGCAATGTCCACAATAGCCAAACTGTGGAAAGAGCTCAGATGTGGTGTATATATATATATATATATATGAATATATATGATGGAATATTACTCAGCCATCAAAAAGGATGAATACTTACCATTTACATCGACATGGATGGAACTGGAGGGTATTATGCTGAGCAAAATAAGAAAGATAATTATCATGTGGTTTCACTCATATGTGGAATATAAGAAAAGGCACAGAAGATCATAGGGAAAGGGAGGGAAAACTGAATGGGAAGAAATTAGAGAGAGAGAGAGACAAACCATGAGAGACTCTTAACTATAGGAAACAAACCAGTTGCTGGAGGGGAGGTGGGTGGGGGGATGGGGTAATTGGGTGATGGGTATTAAGGAGGGCACGTGATGTGATGAGCAATGGATGTTATAAGCAACTGATGAATTATTGAACTCTATATCTGAAACTAATGATGTACTGTATGTTGGCTAATTGAATTTAAAAAGAAGAAGAAGTAGAATGTACCCCTGTAGAAACATTGCTTCCCCTTTCTTTCTGCACTTGATTCCTCCATCAATCCCAGACTGTACAGTGGGGCCCGGCTGTGGTGGGCAATGTAGAAGGCAGGAAGCTGCCATTCTCGACGTGGGCTCAGACCCTGCTGTTGCAAGTGGAGGCTCAGACTGTTATGGAATTGAGTTGAAGCCTTCATCCGTGCCCTGCCAAGAGACTTACTGGCCTCCCTTAGTGACTCCTTTCCAACTTTCCCTGCCAATTCCTAACCAAAATTCTTTAACCCCATCTCAATTTTTTTTTCCTTAGAAATAAATTACTAGACAGAAGTTGGTTTCTTCCCTGCTCTTGTGGTTTTTATAGGAAGGAATTCTCTGTACCCTCCCGGCCCCCTGCTCCACCCAAAACCCCTCCCCACAGAAGAGAGCCCGGTTAACTGAGTGAACAGTTAGGGAGAGGAGCAGTGTCCTGCCAGGAACCTGAGCTGACGTTTTTACTTCTACCTGCTGTTTCTGTATTTTGGAAATTTTGTGGGGAAAACATGGGTGTTATATATTGACCTCCTCAAGCCCCAGCAGACCCAGACAGAAACCACAGAGACATTTTCAAGAGCTGGCTTATGCCCCAGAGGCATATGGTAAGCTGGGTGCCCAAGGCCTGGCACCCCATGTTACCAAGTACCCTTTTGTGTCTCTAAACCCATTCAGTGTTGCTCTATCTCTGTAGAGTCTCCTGACATGTACGGATGCCTGGCTGGGTCCCACAAGCTGCAGAGTGTTGAATTAGACACTGTGCCCAGCCCTGTGTAATTATCCAGAGTCAAAATGAGTCAGCAGGCAACCCAGATTAAAAACTGTGGCTCCTGACTCAGGCCCACACTCACAGTGCCCACAGTCTGCTGAAGGAAATCTCTGAAGGAAATCTGGGGGGGGGGGGGGTGGGGGTGTGAAAAAAAAAACGGGTTCTTGAATCTGGGTTGCCTGCTGACTCATTTTGACTCTGGATAATTACACAG